>NC_034009.1:9375116-9375322 GCF_000346465.2 Prunus persica
GAGAGAGAGAGAGAGAGAGAGAGAGAGAGTTTTAGATTGATTTGATTCAGTAAGGAACAATAGTTTCAAAACAGTGCACCCCATCAAGTCAAGAGGCAAACCTTGGAAACAATGGCAACAACATCTCGTTGCAGACCCTCGCTGAGATTGGGAGAGAGAGAGTTTTAGATTTGATTTAATTCAGTAAGGAACAATAGTTCAAAACA
>NC_034009.1:9375422-9432553 GCF_000346465.2 Prunus persica
GATCGAACGGTCTATTTGACCGGTCCGGTTCGGTCCGGTTTAAGCAAAAAAAATTTCAAAAACCGGCCGGTCCGGTTCTAACCGGTTCCGGTCCGGTTCTGACCGGTTCCGGTTTTGAACCGGATTATTAATTTTTTATTTTTTTTTATTTTTTTTAAAAAAAAAATTTTTTTTTTAATTTTTTTAATAAAAAATTTATAATAAATAACTTATTTTTTTAGCTTAAAAATGAACAAATAATCCAATTCATACATTTAGAAAATTTTTGAAGTTGAACTTGGAAAATTAGTGATTATAAAAGTTAAAATATGGCATTAGATTTTAAAATTTTGTAAAAATATAAATATAAAATATATGACCGGTCCGGTTCGGTCCGGTCCGGTGCGGAGAGATGTAAAACCGGAACCGGAACCGGTTGGAACCGGTTCGGTCCGGTTCCGGTCCGGTTTGTTGACTTTTTTGGTCAACCGGTTTTTTTTCCGGTTTTTTTCCACCGGTTCGGTTCGGTTTTCCGGTTTTCCGGTCCCGATGCCCACCCCTAATATATATATATATTTTTTTTGGTAACATGGGGGGCTAAAAGCCCAGCACAGCAACACCTAAGCAGCAAAAAAACGATGCCTGGACACACCCATGGCATCAGCATACAAAATATCCTTCAGGAAGTCAGGAGCCGTCTCAAAGAGATGAATCCCAGGACCAAAATCGATGCTTCTAGCAGATAAAGCATCAGCAGCAACATTCTGCTCACGGTAGATATGATTAATAGAGCAACGCCATTCCTTGTTGATCATTAGCTTACAACAACATATGATGCTTAAAAGTGGATGAGTGGGAATGGTTGGGCTATTAAGCATGGAAACTGCATCACAAGAGTCACTTTCCACCTCAACATTACGATAGCTAGAGTCCCAAGCCAGAGTAAGCCCCCATAGGATACCCCATAATTTAGCCTCAAGGACAGAGCCAGTACCTAAGTTCACAGAGAAGCCCTTGATCCACTCCCCAGTAGTATCTCTTAGGAGCCCACCAGCACCAATAGAACCAGAAGAAGGGCTTCTACTCCCATCAGTATTAATCTTGCAGGTTCCAGTGCTAGGGGGGTTCCAATGCAAGAGAATCAAATATTGAGTGGAGATGGCAGAGTTAGGCTGCATAGTAGTATACCACTCCAAAGCATATTGGAGGATAATTTGATGTGATTCAACAGGCATCACAAACTCTTCATCAAAAATACTTTTGCACCTCCATTTCCAGATAAACCACAGAAAATTTGTGAAAACCAGATGCCAAGGCAAACCATGGTACACTTTCTTTTTGGATTGTAAATTTTTAAAAAGCCATTCTTCAAAGTCGATAGAGGAGCGGTTACTTCCATCACCGGCAAGTAAGTTATCCCAAATACTAAGGGAGTAAGGACAATCCATGAAAAGGTGAGCAATTGTTTCCATGGGGTAATTACATCTCGGACAAGCAGGAACCTGAGTTAACCCCCTTCTTTGTCTTTGGACATTGGTCAGCAGCTTCCCATGACAGACAGTCCAGAGAAAGGTCTTTATCTTTGGTGGGACAGGAAGGTTCCAAATAAACTGCCACTTCCACTTCATTTCAGCGTCCTCAAGAAGAAAGGAGCAATACGCAGTTTTAACAGTGAAAGAACCATTTCCTGTGTGCCTCCAAATACATTTGTCATTGCCACTGCTAGGGAGGCCAGCATGCACACATGAAATCATTTGAACAATATTTTCAGGTAGACATTCCCTAAGACAGGGTAGATCCCAGACCCCATCCTCCAAGAAATCACTAACATTAAGTTGGAGCATTTCCCCAGACAAGTCAGTGAGAGCATGCTGACACAGAGGGCCACAACTTAGCCACTTATCAGTCCAAAACAAGACATGGTCCCCATTCCCTATACGCCACTTGATTCCTTTAGAGAGAGTATGGTTGCCGTAAAGCACACCCCTCCAGATATTAGAGCTGCATTGGTAATGGTGGTCTTTCACAGTTAAAAGGTTTTGATTTTTAAGATACTTTGCATTGAAGACTTGCACCCACAGACCTTGCTCTTGTTGGAGAAGTCTCCAACCAGTCTTAGCCAAAAGCGCTTGGTTCATCCAAGAAGCCTTTTTTATGCCCAGACCACCAACATTCTTAGGCTTACATACTTTCTCCCAATTAACAAGGTGAATCTTAGCTTTCGCATCAGTATGACCCCAAAGGAAGTTCCTGTTGAGCTTATCTAGCTTATCACAGATAGTGACAGGAAGCTTGGCAGTTTGCATTGTGTAAATAGGGATAGCACTAGTAACAGACTTCAGCAAGGTGATTCTGCCAACCATGGATAAGGTGTGGCATTTCCAAGAGGCAAGTCTCTTCTGGACTTTAACAATAACCTCTTTATAAGTGTGCCTCGTAACTTTAGAATGAATTAAAGGAACACCAAGATAATTTCCAAGGTTGGTAGTTAGGGGGGAGCCACTTATAGCAGCAATGGAGGTCGCCAAATTAGCGCAAACGTTGGGGGAGACACATATCACAGACTTCTCATAACTAACCTGCTGCCCAGAGAGCTGACAAAAGGTATTCAAACACTGCTTCATCACCCCGGCTTGAGCCATAGACGCTTCCCCAAAAAGGATTAAATCATCAGCGAAGAAAAGATGGGAAATGCGAGGACCTCTTTGACAGATTTGAATAGGTTTCCAAACCCTATCATGGAGTTTTTGTTGAATGAGGTGAGATAACTTTTCCATACATAAAACAAAGATATAAGGGGATAGAGGGTCTCCTTGCCTGATACCACAATGAGGAGTGAAGGACTCAGTTAATTCCCCATTGAGAACAGCCTTGTACTGAACAGAAGTAATACACTGCATAATCAACTCAAGAGTTCTTCCCCTAATTCCCACTTCCCAGAGCACTTCCCTAATAAAGGACCAGTGAAGGCGATCATAGGCTTTGGATAAATCAATTTTCCAGGCGATAAACCCCTTCCATAAACCCCTTCCTTCCTTTAGAGGTTTTGAATATATTTTTATTTTTTTAGTTGTTAAAAGTCCTGTTTACCTCCTTAAGTGTAGCATGTGCTGCTCACATGACTAAATTTGACAGAAAATGTAACGGTAGGACCAAGCCGATTAATAAAGAGTTGGTGCACTATTTGAATGAATAATTTAGTTGAGGTAACAAATGCAACTCGGATATAAATTTAAGGACCATTTGAGTAAATAACCATATTCTTTGATTTTTCAGCATCTTGATTCACGATCATGAAAGTGCGTTTCGTTTTTCATGTTTATATTGTCATGATCTGGAGTCTTTCTTCCTGATTGCTACACGTGATGATACAAAGTTTTGTCTTTCCTTTTTATTGGCATCAAACTTTTGAGCTTCTCCAAGGGTTTTCCAAGGTAGTTAGCCTAATCACATCAATATTTTCCTCTTCCAAAGGAGTAGGCATCTCAGTAGGGGTGGGCTGTGGTGGGCTATAACCTAGGTAAGTTTAGAAGAAAAAACAATAATAAACCTATATCTATATGGCCCACTACAAGAAGTTTGCGGCATTTTGGTTTTTTCATCGCAAAATATGCAACTTTTTTTTTTTTTTTTTTACCCTTTGGCAAAAGGTTTTTGAAGAAGAAGAAAAAAAATGCCTATATGGCCCACCATCAACATTAGGGAAATATTATTTTCTCAAGTTTATTTGTATTCTCTTTGAAGAACTGAAAAACATGTTAACCTAATTCTATTGTTCTGTGTTTACGACTAATATATAAATGAAACTTAATTATTTATATTTTTGCATTTGCATTTGTAAGCTTATTCGGTTGATCATGGGCGGAGGCAATTGGGATCAATGCAGTCACTGGCCCTCACTGAAATTTTATTTTAAAAAAAAAATAGTACTAGTAGTATTAGGAGTCTGAAGCCATATGGATATGGGCCAAAGAGGATTTCAGCCAAAAAGTGCCGTGGTCTACTAGATTTTAATTAAATTACCTGCAGCAGTGGCGTGGTCTACTAGATTTCAACGTGGGCCAGCCAAATATTCTAAAATTGTACACTACCCATTCCTAAAAGGACTAGAATTATTAGTATTATTATATATTGCCTTCTTAAATCAATAAACCTAAACCTTTTTTTCTTTTCTTGGGTCAGAAACACGACTAGACTAGCCAGTTGCTTGTGAATTTTTTTTTTCTTCTCAAATTCTAATTATATTATCAAGTTTTTTATATTATATTTCTATTGATTTTAATGGGTCTTTCAATTTATGTGTAGATTACCAAAGGAAAAAGGCTTTGGAGATATTTGGTAAATTGCTATTCAACTCCAAGTATGTATTTGTCTATCCCTTATAATTTTTCTTGCATAGTGTGTAATTGTTTATCCCTTTAATGCAATTATGAACTTGTGTTGGTGAAATTTTAATTTTATTTTATAAATTTCTTTATATATGATTCTCTATTAGTTTGATTAATATATTGCTTTGAATTAATTCTCAATTTGCTTCGGTTTATAAGTTTGAGAAGATGTTCATAATTGTTTCGATTTAAATTTAATTCATATATGTGTTTCAGTTATGGAAAGATTTTTCAAAAGAAAATCAAAGTATGAGTTAGTGGAATCGTCACCTGCAAAGAGTCAAAAGAAAAATGAAAGTAGTTCAAACCAAACTGCAGGAGTTAACTTGGAAAATCTGCCATTTGATCTCGAATTACGTAATCAAATATTGAGTTACCATCCAAATGTTCGAGACCAAGTTCAAAGAGCTTATCTCCAAAAAGGTCCTTGTCAACCTCGAGGGCATAATTTTCCTTACAAAAATTTTAGAGCAAAAGAAAGACGATTTAATCCTGGTTGGTTTAGTGAGTTTCCTACTTGGAGTACAGCATAGAACAAGATGTTGCCTTTTGTCTATGTTGTTATCTCTTTAAACCTGATATTGGAGAGCAATCTAGTGGTGAATCTTTTGTTGGTGTTGGATTTTCGAATTGGAAGAAAAAAGATAGACTACAAATTCATGTTGGAGGACCGAATAGTGCCCATAATAAAGCTTGGAGAAGTTGTGAGGTCTTATTAAACCAAAGGCAACATATTGAAACAATTATCTCAAAACACTCAAAGCAAGATTGAATTGATTATCTAACCTGTTTAGGTGCATCAGTTGGTGTTAGTAGGATACTTTTACAATAAGGGCTTCCATTTCGTGGGCATGATGAATCTGAAAATTCAAGGGAATTTTCTTGCATTTTTACGATGGCTATGTCGTTTCAATGATGAAATAAAAGCTATCACGCTAAAAAATGCTCCTGAAAATATGAAGTTGACATCACTTAATATGCAGAAGGACATTTCAACTGAAATTATCAAGGCAATCATAAGGGAAATTGGTGATTCATTATTTGCCATTCTTGTTGATGAATCATGTGACATGTCTTCAAAGGAGCAAATGGCAATTGTGCTACGTTATGTGGATAAAGGTCAGGTAATTGAACGTTTTATAGGTATTGTGCATGTTACAGATACTAAATCTTCCTCACTCAAGTTAGCCGTTGATGATTTCTTTTCAAGACATGGATTAAGCATCTCTAGATTGCGAGGGCAGGGTTATGATGGCGCAAGTAATATGAGAGGTGAGTTTAGTAGTCTTAAAACACTCATTCTAAATGAGAATGACTCTGCTTTTTATGTTTATTGTTTTGCTCATCAACTTTAGCTAGCTCTGGTAGCTGTGGCAAAGAAATATTCAGAAATTGTAGATTTATTTACTATGGTTTCTAATGTGGTGAATGTTGTGGGTGCATCCGCTAAGCGCCGTGATATGCTGAGAGAAAAGCATGCTGATGTAATTTTTGAAGCACTCAATAATAATGAGCTCTTAAGTGGGCAAGGCCTGAATCAAGAAACTAATCTTAAGCGGTCTAGTGATACACGATGGAGCTCTCATTATAATTGTTTAATCAATTTGGAAAACATGTTCCCGTCTGTGCTAGATGTGCTTAAGATTGTAAGAACAGATGGATCAAGTTACAAACAAAAATTTGAAGCAAAGGTTCTATTGACTTTTATGCAATCATTCAGCTCATTTTTACTCTACACTTGATGAAAAGAATTTTGGGAATCACAAACGACTTGTCTCAGGCATTACAAAAGAAAGATTAAGATATTGTGAATGCCATGGACTTGGTCAAAATATGTAAAGGAAGATTGCAAAGTATGCGAGATAATGTTTGGGATTTCTTTACTTGATCAAGTTTCTTTCTTTTGTGGCAAGTATCATATTGAAATTCCAAAACGTAAAGTGTAGACCAAGTATGATATTTTTTCCAGTTGAGGGAGACCAAAACGTAAAGCTCAGCCCATCACAAACTTACATCATTATCGTGTTGATTTATTCGTTGATGTCATTGATATTCAGCTCCGAGAGTTAAATGATTGGTTCAATGAGAAGAATACTGAATTACTTCTTTGCATGGCATGCTTGAGTCCAAGTAATTCATTCTTTGCTTTTGATAAAGCAAAGTTGATGCCACTTGCCCAATTTTATCCAAGTGATTTTTCTGAGCACGTCCTCAAATTACTTGAAGAACAACTTGAGAATTACATTTGGGATGTGAGCTCTAACAATGAATTTACAGAATTGAAAGGGATTACTGATCTTGCGCAGAAGATGGTTGAGACAAAAAAAGATCAGATCTACCCTTTAGTGTACTTGCTTCTGACACTAGCACTAATCCTACCTGTTGCGACAACAAGTGTAGAGCGAGTATTCTCTGTTATGAATATTGTGAAGAATCGGTTACTCAATCAAATGGGGGATTTGTGGATGAATGATTGCTTGGTTGCATATATTGAGAATGACATTTTTAATAGTATAGATGACGAGGTTGTTATGTAATGATTTTAAAATATGAAAACTCGTCGAGAACAATTATGATTGTAATGAATAGACAATAGACAATATGATTTTTGATGTTTTGATGTCTTGTGAGTTCGAAGTTTTTATTATTTATATTTTGTAAGAGGCCCTCAGACACATGAAATTTTAGTTTCGCTACTGCGGTTGATGCTAAGAAATTTTTAGGGATTCAAACTGCAAAGGTAAGATTTCTTTTATATATAAAAAAATCATTAGAGTGTGAATGATCAAAGATGCTAGGCTAGCTAGGTCACCCCTACGGCCCTTTGGGTTGGAATATTGATTAAGCCTAGCACTCGCATGAGCAAGCTATATAGCATTGAGCAATAATTGAAGGGAAAGAAAGCTGAACAAAAAATAGACGGCGGAGCTACTTTCACACTTGGCCCACTAGGGGGTTGGATTCCTCCAATACGTTCCAATTGGTATCCAGTCTTTAATAATAATAACAGGGTATTCACCTTCCAGGTAATTTCAAAATTCATTTCAAGTGCATGCATGTGGCTTGGTAAAGTCATGATCATTTCCTTGAACTAAAATACAAGTAGTGAACTTGGAGTTATATTGAGCGCTAAAAAAAAAAAGACAAAAAAAAAGTCCAAAGCTCTCCAGCCAAACATGAATGCTGGGAGGAAAGGGATTCATAATAATGAAGGAGCGGACTTCAGTAGGAACTATTATCCTCAAAATGTAATCAACAAAACCAGTGGCGCCACATATGTTGGGATTTCCACCCTTGGCAGCTCTGATATCATCCTGACTAATAAGTGTTGGCAAGTCCTTATTTATTTAGGATTTTGGTTTCTTATTATGTTAGGATTTTAGTTACTTATCATTTATCTAGTCATATTATAATTGAGATTTATTTCCTATTCTAATTTAGATATATTTCCTATTTTATTTAGGGTTAACATATCTTTGTATTTGTATAAATACTTCTATATTGGAAAAGAATAATAATCTCTGAGCATAACTAAATATTTGCCCTACTTTGTTTGACTATAAGGTCCCCAAAAGTGTATTTCCTTGTAGGGGATGAAATGAATTCTCTACACATTTAGCAAACCTCACTTTAATGTTAATTCAGTTTATTGATATATAATATCTTATTTAAGTTATACAAATAGACTTTTAGAGCTTCAATTTTAGGTTTGAAGTATAAAATTTTAGAGGGCTTGGTTTAATAAGTGCCAGATCAAGATATCAAAATGTTATTGCGAACCATTTTAACCAACCATATGAAGCTAAGCTCATGATTGTTTTTTCCTATTATTGCATATACGAAATAGCAACCAAATAAACAAACTCAACAGAAAGCAAGTTTTTACCCGTTTGGACTTATCACAAATATATATCGTTCTTGTCATCCATGTGAGTCGAATCTGATAATGGACGTTAATTCTGATTTGATGGCGATATGATTTATTTACCAATTATACGTATTTATTCATGTATATCCTCCTTGTAATCAAATCATTATTCCTTACCTAGCATATGAGATGTATTGTGTAATCACCTAAGACCTCTTCCAACTAAATAAAGACAAATACCAAAATTGAATTTTAGTTAGAAGTGGAAAAGTTTGGTGTAGACTATCATAGTTGTAAGAGTGCATTTCTTAATAATAGAAAACAAAGGATGATTTTAGCACTCCAAAATGGGGAAAGAAATGACTGCTACCAGAATCGATCATTCAACGCCATTGGCTGTTGTGTGTATATATATATATATATATATATGGGGGCGGATCCGTGGCACCATATTTTATACATAAGTTTTGACACAATTTTTGGGTCATTAGATTACTTCACTTTTAATGGCTGAGATTAAACCTAACATGGCAAGACAATATATATTTTTTAATTAATATTTATATATTGGAATTAAAATTCTGATACTATATTAATTAAGAAATCATTCTCTCTCATGTCATTAATTATCTTTAATTAATTCATTCTCTCTCTTCCTTCTGAAGAGAATTGATAATAAAGGCACTCTACCAATTTTGCTTTGCCTAGATTTGAACAGTCTAGGTTAAGCATATTTCTTCCATTAATATATTCTACCAAAGAATATGCTTTTTTCTTCTTCTGTTTTCCTTGTCCACGTAATTGGTAACTGCTAAGAGGTTTGTTCTTTTTCTTTTCTTGACAGATGAGGATTCAAATGGCGCAATCGATCAAGAAGAGATGAAAAAATGTTTTTATAAACTGGAAGTCTGTTTTACAGATGAGGAAATCAGTGATCTCTTTGAGGCATGTGATATTAATGAGGACATGGGTATCAAGTTTAATGAGTTCATTGTTCTTATTTGCCTAGTCTATCTTCTCAAGGATGACAGTAATGACGTTCACACTGTATCCGAAACACAAAACTTTTATTCTACATATTCTTTTTTAGCTACCATTTGTTGCTCTTAAATAATTCATAATATCAGCACGACTGGATCAAAACTTAACACTCTCACCAGAGGAGGAGGCGAGAGAGAAAAAAGGAGCAGAGGCAGAAGAGGAGGCGTCAATTCTCTTTAGAAGAAAGAGAGAGAGTGAATTAATTAAAGATAATTAATGATATGAGAGAGAATGAATTCTTAACTAATATGGTATCAGAATTTTAATCACAATATATAAATATTAATTAAAGAAAAAATATTGTTTTGTCATGTCAGGTTTAATCTCAACCATTAAAAGTGAAGTAATCTAATGGCCCAAAAATTGTGTCAAAACTTGTGTCAAAAATATGGTGCCACGGATCCGTCCCCATATATATATATATATATATATATATATATGCCATTTTGATCAGCAACTCATGATCGATTGAGCAGCCATTGTTTATTGATTGCTATTTCTTTTTGGTAACAATTGTGCTGTTTTATCCCCTTCTACCAGGTTGGGAAACCCAAATTATTTATTTATTTATTTTATATTTGTATTGTTTTAATCGTGAAAAGAGGTTCATTGAATGGGGGCAAGAAAAGCCCAAATCGAGAAAGACTAGCCTAAAACGGGAGGGACCACAAAACGCGTGGGTCAATATCCATGGGGCATATTCAGACAACAAAGATGACAACGGAGAACCCAATAGATATAAAGAAACAAGCCACAAAAATAAACTAAAAAAAATATGGTAAAGTCATGATCACGTCCTTGAACTAAAATACAAGTAGTGAACTGGGAGTTATATTGCGCGCAAAAAGAGAAGAAGTCCAAAGCTCTCTACCCAAACATGAGTGCTAGGAGGCAAGGGATTCATAATAATGAAGGAGCCGGCGGCAGCAGGAACTATGATCCTCAAAATGTAATCAACGAAACCAGTGGAGCCACAGATGTTGGGGTTTTCCCCCTGGGCAGCTCTGATACCGTCTGGACCAATGCCCGTGGCGGTGAAGGGAAGAAGCCCAAAGGTGTCGGCGAGGACATCTCTGGCAATAAGATTAAAGGAGATGGAGCACCGAAAGGGTTTCACAACTTCAGCAACACAAACAAGACAACTAATGAAGAAGATTACTGCGCCACCAGAAATATTCATGACAATCGCGTTACCGCAGTCAATGGAGCCGAATGTGTTGGGATGGACAACTTTCATAACACCAACTTGATGAGAGGCAGCCAAGGCCAAGGTGGCCGTGAAGGAAGGGAGGACTTCCCCAACCCTAACCCTAGCGCCATCGGTCACAACATTTATTCCAACAAAATTAGGGCAGATGGATCCAGGAAAGTTGGGTATAACAACTTTGGCAACACCACCCAATATTAGAAGACTACTTAGTACTAAAGATCATGTCAAAGCAGCCGGCTCAGATCTTTAGTACTAGTAGTCTTATAAACTCTAACAGAATAGTCTCTTCTTCCATGCTTTAATCTCAGTCGTATGTAAGAAAGTCAGAGCTCATGCAGCAATCACCGAGGCTTGTACGCCACGTTTTATTATATGTATGGAATAAGATTCATGTTATCACTGAGGTGATATCTGCACGCTGGGTTTGCCTCTTTAATTTTATGCATTACATAGCTTTTTTAATTTGATGAGCAAAATCAAATATATTATGTTAGGGTCGTTTAATGTTGTCAAGTTCAAAATCCTCTCTATTTGTCTGTTGATTAAAATTGTAAAGGGTTCTGCTTAAATATTAATTCCTTTAGCTTGACTGCTTCATCACAGTATACTGGTTAGAGTTGAGCAAAGATGTAGACATGCAGTGACAGCCTTTTGGGCCATTGACGTTTTGTACCAAGGGAAGGGAGCTTTGCCCATTGCATAGAAACCCCACCAGATCTCCAAGAGGCTTACCAGAAGATGGGGCAAGGATTGCTTTGGTCAGTACTGATCTTCTCTCCGAAAGAAACATCGCTGACCGGCACTTGGAGAAGGCGGTTTCAGACAGCGTGCCTCCGGTGAAGGTTTCAGAGGATGTGGTGAGTAAAGCCTGCAGCGTGTACTTGAACTTATTGAGGTTGGTTTCTGGAACATAAGCCGTGGAACTCCTGCCCACTCTGCTCCAAAACCCTGAAAAGTGGGAGCTTGTTGTTACAGTGGATGAAAATAAAAATCACCCTGTCCCTCTTTCACCTTGATGATCTGAGAGCAGTAAATATTAGGCACCAATTGCACGTGTGTTATGTAAAATAAAACTATATACATGTAATTGACAGATACATATATAAAAGTCCTAAAAGACGGACGAACTAGCAACCACGCATTTACATTCATAGCCACCTCAGCTCTGTCTCCTAGCTAGGTACGTACAAAAGCCAAAATGTCAAATGACGTACAACAAATGTCACTCCATGCTAGCTAGTTATATTTATATCTTTATATCTTTATAGACATACATTAGTTATATTTCATACACTTATAAGCCTCTCAAAAAAGAAATGAAACCCACCCATCTGTTATATTCGTGCTCTGTGCCAGTATTGTACGTACTATTGTACAGGCCCAAGAGTATACAGCACCACACGTTATTGTACTTCTGAAGTGGGCCCCACGTGTTATATGGGTGATTGTTTTTAGGATAATGCTAGATTTATTACATTTTCATACCATATTGTGTAATGTACATCTCTAATAGAGGAAGAGCCCATCTATACAATGAGACGCACCCCTATTAGAGAAGTGATACACAATGTGTTATAAATATATGGTAAACTTAATATTTTCCTTGTTTTCAGGAAAAAATTGGAGTACTCTGCCTTTGAAAAGAAGAAAGCTGAACAAAATACAGAGGAGGAGCTACTTTCGATCTTTAGACTTTTAAACCCCACTTAACTTTTTTTATTTCTCTAGTGTGTCACACAAGCTAAAGATTTACCAACCTTACTCCTTCTATTGCCAATTTATTTTAAGCTGAAACTTCAACTTTTTTTATAGTATCAAAGTCAGCATCTTGACCTATCAAATCCACAAATTGAATTGAACTGACTTGTGTGTCCGTTTTGATCTCAATATTGATGAAAGAGTTAACACTACAACACTAAATATAACTAAATTCTTCGAGTAGTGCACAGGATAAAAATTGGAAGTTTATGAGAATAAAATTTTGGTGGTGGAAATTCTCAATCATTATTTCAATATCAATAATGTATCATGTTATATTATTAGGCCATCTCCAACCATGAGGGCCAAACCCAAATATTAGGATTATAGCTCCAAAAATCTTCTCCAACTATGTATAAGGAAGGGTGGTAATTTAGGTCTGACTGAAATCTTGGACCCTTGTGAAGGTGAAGGTGTGTATACAGAATAACGTGATGAATTTTTACTATCAGGTGAAGGTGTATTTGGCCCTTGTGTGAGGAGACGGCATCATATAATTAATATTAGTGTTTGGTTGCCCGTTTAGTGTAACAAGAGGAGGAGGGGAGTATACATACATTAGACGTCAGAGTACACATACAGACCTTTTATTTTGGGTCGTCATCTAACTGACGTTGGCTTGGTTTTTCTTTGGTCGTCAGCTAAACTGACGTATTCTCTTGTGTACCCTACAGCTCTTTAGGTTGGAATATTGATTAATTAAGCTTAGCACTTGCGTGATCAAGCTATATAGCTGAGCAATAATTGAAGAGAAGTAATGCTACTTTCACACTTGCACTTTCAAACTCCACTTAACTTTTTTCATATCTCTAGTGTGTCACACACGCTAAATAATTACCAACCTTACGTGGCCTTTTAATTACCATGCAATTCAAAATAACTTTGCCTATATAATGGGGGAGGGGAGGCATGCCATCATTCACAGGCAAGAGTCAAGTGCAGATGGCGAACAATTTTCCGACTGGTGATGCCCGTCAGCCTCCGCAGAATATTGGGGTGGTCCCTGTGATACTGATCGAGAAGCAGAAAAGAGGCGGCACGTTGGATTTATGTGACAATGAAATTACCGCAACCCATGCCGACGAAGTCGGGATGTTCAACTTTAACAACATGACTGATCACACCGGCCAAGGCGGCGGAGGATGCACGACCGTCACCAAGAGTAGTCGCAACATTAGCGGCAATAAAATTACCGCACAAGGAGGTAAGGGTGTTGGGTTCGGTAACTTTGACAACTGTACACTCCACAAGAATTCGAATGACGAAGACGATGCAGCAGCTGGCGGGAAGAAGAAGTCACCGGCTTGAAAATAATAAATTAAAGTTAACATTACTTAAAGCATTTGGAGAAGGACATTAATAAAATAAAATCGCAATATCGATCTGTTCTTCCATTCCATGCTTTAAAGTTGAACTTTTTATGTATAAGAGCTGATACAAAGGCTTGTAGGGCTCTTTTTATGTATAATTAAGAACGTAGAATTATTGTTATTATCATTACTATTATTACTCAGACTATATTAATTCCAATGACAATCCTTTTAAGCAAATCCGCCTAGAAACGGAAACAGAACATTGATAATGAAAAGAAAATCCATTGAGACTTGTCTTCTTTATTGGGTCAGGATCAAATGAACAACTGTTACTTTTCTTCTCGTTCTAATTGGGTCAAGATTCAAATTTGTCTTCTCGTTCCAAAAATTTGACAAGTTATTGCTAAAATATGAAAATTATGAGAGAATATTTGTTTGTGGGAATTTTCTGTGTATTCTTCTCCTTGTAGGAGGTTATATTTATATTACAACAAAACCTGAATGGGCAAGTAAATAATAAATTCCTAAATCCATTTACAGTAGGAAATCACGAATTAAAGTAAATCAATTACAATTATAATATGAATTTTTGGTGTGTAAGGAAAATAAGTCAATATCCACAAGTCACGCCAACACTCCCTCTCACGTTGGTGCATAGATGTCGTCAATGCCCAACTGATCCAGTGAATTGTGGAATGCTTTACTGGAAATTGTCTTTGTCAAAATATCCGCCAATTGATCCTCGAATTTCACAAAAGGAAACTGAAACACTTTAGCCTCAAGCTTCTGTTTGATGAAGTGTTGATCCACCTCAACATGTTTAGTACGATCATGCTGAACCGGATTCTGTGCAATGGCTATAGTAGCCTTGTTGTCACAAAAGAGATTCATTGTGGATGTAGGTTTATACCTAAGTTCAGTAAGCAACTTTCTTAACCAAAGAAGTTCACAAATCCCTTTAGTCATGCTTCTGAACTCGGCTTCTGCACTGGATAAAGCTACTACATTCTATTTCTTGCTCCTCCATGTCACCAAATTACCTCTCGCGAATGTGAAGTAACCCGATGTGGATTTTCTATATGTTACATTACCTGCCCAATCTGCATCTGAATAACCATCAATATTTAGATGACCATGCTTTGAGAACATAAGTCCTTTTCCAGGTGCAGACTTCAAATATCTAAGTATCCGAAGAACTGCATTCATGTGGTCTTCACTTGGAGAGTGCATAAATTGACTGACAACGCTCACCGCATAAGCAATGTCTGGTCGAGTATGTGACAAATAGATCAATCTTTCCACTAACCTTTGGTATCTTTCTTTGTTAGTTGGAACTTGATCCAGATATTCTCCAAGATGATGATTCTGAATAATAAGAGTGTCCGCAGGTTTGCAATCTAGCATTCCTGTGTCTGTCAACAAGTCCAAGACATATTTCCTTTGAGAGAGAAATATGCCTTGCTGCGATCGAGCCACCTCAATTCCCAAGAAATACTTGAGTCCACCTAGATCCTTCATCTCAAACTCAGTAGCCAAATAGTCTTGTAGCTGTGATATTTCCTGTTTATCATTCCCAGTAATAACCATATCATCAACATAGATTATTAATGATGTTACCTTCCCTTTCCGATGTTTCAAGAACAGAGTATGATCTGAGTTGCACTGTTTGAAACCATTGTTCTTCATTGCCATAGTGAACCGTCCAAACCATGCACGTGTTGACTGTTTCAATCCATACAATGCTTTTCGTAACATGCAAACTGTTCCAGTCTGAATAATATTAGATCCAGGAGGAATGTCCATGTACACCTCCTCCGTGAGTTCGCCATGTAGAAAAGCATTCTTTACATCAAACTGGTGTAGTGGCCAATCCAAATTAGCTGCAAGGGAGAATAAGACTCTGACGGTGTTTAACTACTGGTGCAAAAGTTTCTTCATAGTCTATACCATAGGTCTGTGTGTACCCTTTTGCCACAAGTCTTGCCTTGTATCGCTCGATAGATCCATCTGCATTGTGTTTTATAGTAAACACCCATCTATAAACGATAATCTTTTTTCCTCGTGGTATAGTTTTCAATGTCCAAGTCTGATTTTTCTCAAGAGCTTTCATCTCTTCTTTTATAGCTTGGACCCACTTAGGATCTTTCAGTGCTTCAGAGACCTTGGTTGGAATATGGATAGCAGACAACTGATGCACAAAAGTCTTGAGTAGTTCAGACAGCTTATTAGTGGAAGCATGATTTGCAATTGGATACTTGGACGTCTTGCCAATATCAGGTGAATAACGGTTTGGTGGCTTCCCACAATTTTGCCTGAAAGGTAATTGATATCCAATAGTTTTATCATCTAAATGCATAAGTCTAGTAGGAGTATTTACCTCAAAGATATTCTCAGGAGATTGGTCCATTGGTACTATTGAATGAGAGGGGGTTCTTCATCTTCTTGTTCTGAGTTGTCTGTAGGAGTATGACACGAATCAAAAACAGTTTTGCAAGGGTTAGGCGATCAATCGTTGTTTAGCAGAGAGCATTCGCACGTGCCAGACTCGAGATGATCAATTGTTATTGTTTCTTGGGCAAGGGAAATCTTCGTGCATATATGAATATCTTCATTTTCCAAGTTGCTCCAATTGAGCTCTTCACTCGGTATCTCCCGCTGAAGAGTAGAATTGGATGGTGGGTCATAGAAGAACATATCTGATTCCAGAAAGGTGACATCCAAAGTGACATAGGTTCGCCGGGTAGGAGGGTGATAACATCAGTAGCCTTTCTGATGAGTGGCATAATCCAAAAAAAACACAACGAAGAGCACATGGATCAAGTTTGCTTCGTTGATTTTTGTGGAGATG
This sequence comes from Prunus persica, assembly GCF_000346465.2. Classification (NCBI taxonomy): domain Eukaryota; kingdom Viridiplantae; phylum Streptophyta; class Magnoliopsida; order Rosales; family Rosaceae; genus Prunus; species Prunus persica. The sequence goes on from NC_034009.1 coordinate 9,391,828, forward strand.
AACGAAGGCCACACAGCCAAAAATGCGAGGGGTAAGCACCAAAACAGAGGGCAGAGGCCCGTGTTGTGCGAGCACTTGTAATGGAGTTTTGAAGTTCAAGACTCCAGATGGCATGCGGTTGATAATGTGGACAGCAGTGACGACAACATCATCCCAGTGATGACGAGGAACATGGCCACCAATGAGAAGAGCACGGGCTGTTTCAAAGTGATGACGATTCTTCCGTTGGGTAACACCATTTTGTTGTGGTGTCTGGGGGCAAGTTGTCTCATGAATAATGCCATGTGTCTGGAAGTAAGTCTGAAAATCATGATTAACAAATTCTCCACCGTTGTCAGAGTGAAGAATCTGTATTCGAGCATTGAACTATGTTTCCACCTGTTTGTGAAAGGATTGGAACATGGAAAACACTTCATTCTTATTTTTCATCAAATAAAGTCATATCATCCGTGTATAATGAATACAGAAACCTACGAATACGAATGTGACAAACCAACGAATACCGGAATGAGTAGAAATAGGTGAAGGTCCCCAAACATCAGAATGAATTAAAGCAAAAGGAATAGTACTTTTATTCATACTTAAAGGATAGGATGCTCTGTGACTCTTGGCTAAAATGTAAGTGTCACATTGAAAATCTGAGTCCTTAAATACAAAAAACAACTCGGGCAATAAGTGTCTCATATAACCAAAAGATGAATGACCCAAACGTCGGTGCCAGAGCCAAATCTGTCGGTGCTTGTCATCAGACGGATGCTTCACAGTATTAGCACGTCCCATATTGAAGTCATCCACATAGTACAGCCCCCCTATTTTAGTACCACGCCCAATGATCTCCTTGGTGAGAATATCCTGTAGCAAACAAAAATTGGGATAAATTAGGGCACAACAATTTAGTTGTTCAATTGCCTGACTCGCAGACATTAATTTATTAGACAAAGATGAAATGAGTAGAGTATTAGAAAGGGACAGAGAATGTGAAAGGGCAACAGTGCCGACCCCTGTCACAGTATAGGTAACTCCATTTGCATTGGCAATACTTGTGCGACGGGGTGTAGTGTTGTGCAAAAAATCATTCGGATCAAAGGTCATATGGTCAGTGGCGCCATAATCAATTATCCAACCAGTAGTATCTCGTAGATCAGAAGTATGAAATGCATAGCCACAGTTACCTGAGACATCCGGAAGCGCGGGACTATCAGTAGGGTCTACCTGCGGGAACAAGGCTAATGGGGGTTCGGAAAAGACAAGAGCAGCACGGCCGAAATTACTAGCAATTTCTCTAAGCTTGCGAGCGCGGAGGTCCTCCCACCAATCAGGATAACCATTCAGCTTAAAACAGGTGTCACGGGTATGTTTGGGGTTGCCACAGTACGTGCAACCACTTCCATCAGTCAAAGCCTTGACGAGAAGGTGGGATGGTTTTAGGAAGTGGCGCACCAGCAGTAGTAGCATATGATTGGATCTGAAGGTGGGCCACAGTAGAGGAATTATGGGGCTGTCCGGCACGAGTAGGGGGACCTAATCGAGGCACACTGTTGGCCTCTAAGCCAGCGGCAGTGGGTGCAAATGAACTCATCATCACTGCTTGTTGAACATCTTCACGGCAAACATAGGCATAAGCTTGGTCCACAGTAGGGAATGGAGTCATGTGAAGAACATCACTTCGAGCCTTATCAAGACGTTAACTAGTAGTATCTAAAAATATGTAAACTCGATCTTCCTGCAAAATATCATTATAGCGCTTGATATCACTTTCATACTCCATCATATTTGGACGACGGAAATCAATTTCTCTCTATAAGCTTTGGAGAGTATTGTAATAGGTTTCAATGGAGGCACCAGCTTGTTGCATACGAGAGACTAATCGTTTCATATCATAAACCTGAGATGTGTCAGTGCCATCATAGTAAGTTGTGGCAATTGCATCCCATACTGCTTTTGCCGTCAGAAAAAGAATGAAATTGCCAATCAAGCTCTGCTCCAGAGAATTGATGAGCCATCCCTTCACAATAGAGTTCTCGGTGCGCCAGCGAGGAAACATTGGAGCGGTCGAAGGAGGTTGTGGAAGATCGCCATTAATATATCCCAATTTGTCTTTGCCGGAGATATATAACTCTACAACTTAGGACCATAGGGTATAGTTGGTGCCATCCAACTTTATGTTGATGGTGCAACGGATTTGGCAACTAGTAAGAGAGTGGAAATGAGAGAATCTTCACCGGTAAGAGAGTGGAAATGGATTTCGTCTGTAAAAGTGTAGAGGGATTTTTCAAATTAAATGTTGATGGTGCAACAGATTTGGCAACTAGTTCAGGAAGAGCTGGTGCGATTGTTAGGGATCATCATGGAAATTTGGTTGGGGCAGTTGCTATGCGTGCTCTTATCTTAGCATCCATTCTTGCTATTGAGTTGTATGCTCTCAAGATTGGTATCCACTCCGCCACCTCTGGTGTGGCTACTCGGCCTCCTTTTGTGTGGCTCTTTTCCTTTACTTTCTTTTTTTCCTTTTGAAGGCCCTTCCTCTTTTGTATTCTCTTATGCAGGCCCATAAATCTTCTACTTCTTCCTCTGAACTTCCTCCCCCTTTGTTCTACAGCCCTCATATGTCCCTCAGCTCTCTTTCCTTTCATCCCTCCACCATTCCGTCGACCCGTATCTCTTCTCCCACAAAATCTCAAACCCAAATGTCCTCTATCCCTAAGATTTACTTGGTTTGCCACTGAATTGCTGCAGTTATTTTACTCCATCAACCCATTCTCATATCCATAACTTGATAGATCTCCTGAGTATGACGCATGGCGGCTTGCTCCCCCAAATCCACGCTCTGCAGATCTCTTCTCTTGGTTCCCGGAGCCCTTGCTTTTCTTGTGGCTGCGGCGGCATATCTATTGTGGTGACGGCGGCTTGTTTTGTTTAGGGTTAGATTTTAGGGTTTAGCTTTTTGTGGGCTTTTGTTGTTTTGGGACTGCTATTTTGGCACTTTAGTTTTGGTTTTTATTTTGTTCTGTTTGAGCCTAGGCAGTAGTCTTCTATTTAGAGACGGACACGCTCCCTTGGGAGGTGTCGATGCTCTGATCTCTAGCTCGATTACTTGTACCTGGTGTCTGTTTGCGTTTAGTTGGCTTTGTTTTTGGGCCGTTGGTAGCCTTGTGGTGTTTTGCTCTTTGTTTGCTGTGTCTGGCTGTTGGTAGTCGTGTTTCACCCTGATGTACTATCTTTTGTTTAATGGAAAGTACATTTGACGAAATAAAAGAAAAAAGATTGGCATTTCCTTTGCATTGGATGCGTCTTTTGTGCCCTTTTTTTTTTTAATTGAATCAAACTCTTTGATGGCAGTCCAAATGATTAATAATAAGAGTGACTCCAGCGATCAGGCCAAGTCCGAAGCTGGGGGGAAGCAAAGCAAAAAACTAAATTCCAGCGGGCCACTTTTGTCCGGGCTGGAGGTGGGACCCATGAAGACAGGCTGGTTCGAAGGCAGCTCTAGCTTGAGTTCAAGCCCTAAGGGGGAGATGACGTCAACATGCGCTGACATCAGCCCTGCGCTCCACCAACAGCTAGAAGACATGTGTCGTCGTCTGGGCGCTCCAATCTCCTGCTCTCCTCCAATCCAATGGCTGGGCTTTTTTTGCTCTAAAATTATGAAAAAAAATTCAAATTTTTTTTAAAAAATACCAAAAAATTATGGAATTTTTTTCTATAAATACCTACCAATACTCTTCACTTTCAACACTAAATCCTCATACATTTTATTATACTTCTACTATTATTTGGGCTTTTTTTTTTCTATAAAATAATGAAAAAAATACCAAAAAATTCTGGAATTTTTTTTTATAAATACCTACCAATACTCTTAACTTTCAACACTAAATCCTCGTACGTTTTCTTCTACTTCTACTATTATTCACTTTTTACTCAACATTTTATTCACTTTTAAATTGTATTTTTATTTATCATCTTATCTGAAAATTTTATCCGATTGAGATATGAATTTTATAATAAATGTTGACACGTACGAACCCAAAAATTTTATTCGAAAATATTATCCAAATTAATTGTTTAGATAAACAAATTTGTGAAAAAAAAAACAAAAAAATGAATAGTATTTGCCCTTTGCCATGGCAACGGAACAGGTGGAACCACACATTGCTTTTTACAAAGGCAGCCACTATTCACGTGAATAGTAGCTGCCTTAGTCCTCCATTTGCCATGACAAAGGACAAATGGGTGGAGTTGCTCTAAGGGGGAGTGCTTGGCGGCATGGGTGTTGGTGGATGAGGTTCGTCGTCTCATTGCTATTCAGTATGTTTCTCGTAGTGCTAATGGTGCTGCACATCGGATAGCTCGATTTACTCTCTGTGATAATGGCCTATCGTTCTAGATGGAGGTCTCCTCTTTGGCTAATGGATTTTGTCCCACATGATTGGCCGGATCAAATTGTTTTTTGCTTATGAATTAAGTTTTAATTCTAGCAGGTGTGGTAGTCTATTTCCTACCCTAAAGTTTTATCCCATGTAGTTTTCTTTGGAAAAGTTTACACGAGGCAACTTCTTACATGCCGACTTTCAGTGTTTTGCTGTTGAGTTGAATGACTTATTCCTCGAACCCTCTCTTATCAACCCAAACAACCTCACAACGTCACAACCACTGCTTGCAGGCAATCCTCTCCTCTCTTACCACTTCCGTCAATTTCCGTCTACAAAACCATTAAGTGTGCTTATGTGGCATGGGCATTTTAGTAATTTTAAAAAAAATTAGTCTGTTTTTTTATATTTAATTTGGATTTTAAAGTTTTTTAATAGTTAAAATTACTAAAATGACCATGTCATGTCAACACACTTAACGATTTTGTGGACGGAAGTGCTAAAGTGAGAAAATTTCAGCAATTTTTAGAAATTCTAGGTTTAAGTGAAAAAATTTCAATTTTTCATGAGATAAAGTGAGATCGAGAATTCGTTTTAAAGAATAACAGTAATTAAGCCAAGATAAATCCCTACTATTTCATTTATGTTGACCGGGGCTAAAAAAAGGAACAAAATTACATCAAAACACAACGATATCCTCAACCACACAATTTTTCCACATGAGAGTGAATTGTTTTTTGGACTATCAAAATAAGACAAACCTAATACCAAAAAACGATAAACAAAGACGAAGACCAAAACCACCCCACCCAACCTCCCATCCCATCCCATCCCATCCTATTGGCGACTGCACCCACCTACTCTCTCTCTCTCTCTCTCTCTCTCTCTCTGAGCATTATTGAAGAATAATTGTGTGGAGGAGAACACCGGATATCAACTTGAGATATATACTTGAGAGACTACATTGACCCCCAAGTAAGGTGGAAAAAAATGTCTACAGGCCACCTTGTCCTGAAGGGTGGTACAACTAGTCATCCCAAGCAACCAGTTTCTGAGGATACTTCTAAGGGCTTTTTAGATCTAGGTTCACAACGATTAGTTGTCATTAAATTTAGTTTATGCATTTTTGGTTTTAGATGTAGGTCCTTTGACATTTATTACTTTTTGTTTTTTTGGTATTGATTTTACCCTTTGATGTAAATATGGAAAACACATTAAAAATATAAATTTAATGCATTATTTCCTTGTAATTGCATTTCAGAATTTAAATTTTGAATTATATCCTTGATAAATCGTCACTACAAGAAAAAAGTCATTTAACAACTCACATTGTGCGTTGTGAAAGCGTATTGACAACACACAGCGCACGTTGTTGAAGCCGATGTCATTAAAAGCTCCATGACTTTCAATGATGCGCTTTGCATGTTGTCCTTGATTTGATCGCGTGTTGTAAACACTAGTAATGGCAACGTGCGCATGTTGTGAAAGTATAGAACAACAACATATTATGCGTGTTGTTGTATGTCTGATTGACAATGTTCATGCGTGCGTTGTTGTTTTACATTTCAACAACACTCTTTGCACGTTGTGATATTAAATATTATTACTTTTAATATTATTTTTAGAATTGCTTTATAACAATACAATCTATCTAAGTATAACTATTTTCTTCCTTTTCAACCATAAGATAGCCCGGAATAGAGAGTTTTCATTAAGAAAAAAATAGCTCCATACATATTAGAAAGATTAACAAATCCATTGTCAAGTTACATTTGTCCAAATGGAAATTAAGGGAAATTGTACTACCAGAGTAATTAAACTTCAACATTTTGTTAAGCATGGTCTAGCAAACTGATTAGTTACATTTCAAAGTCTTGAAGCACTTGAAGAGATCCAAGAACCGAGCATCCAAGCAAGAATGGTGCACCTATGGAAACTCACTTGATTGTGATTTTGCTCCTGTGTCATTATCTGGTAAAAAATTCCGGAAGGCTATGAGCAAATAAAAAAAATAGACATAACCAAAATAATAAAATAAATAATAACAAATTATTCCAATTACTAAGAAGTCTACTGTCAAAAGAAATACTTGCATAACCTATAATGTATCTCCATGAAAAGCTATGAATATATATATATAATTCTTTTCAGAGATTTTACTGCACATATCTATTCTAGTACAAACTAGCTATTAGCATGCAACTATGGGCAACATTTTGCCAAGTCAAGGTGAGATTATGCCAAAAACTGTAAGATATTCACTTTACTACAAAGTAACACTATATACAAGTACCGCACCATGCACCTGATAAACGGACCAACCCCCATTACACTACCATAATTCTTCTTTACAATCTAATTTCAAAATACATCTTTCCCACTGCCTATTATCACCTAATTTAAAACAAATTGTAACCCAACCAACCAAGTGGTATCCACAATCGCCTTGACCATTCCATTCAAAGAAATGGTGGATTTTGTAAAACAGTTTTTAAGCTACAAGTGAAGGGCCAGTAAATGAAGACATTAACAGAACATTTTAACATACAAATACAATCAAGATTTCAGGACATTGTAATAGACGGATGTAATCAGGGTAAGTAGGCAACTAAATCTCAGAGAGTGACTCAACAAAGAGATCATATATAACAACCTCAATAGAAGTGCAAGGAATCCAACAATGATAATGAAAAAATTAATCACACCAAAATGCACAGCATGCTCCATCTGCTTCAGTCACTAAATTCAAATTTCCTCAAGATTTTCCCCACAAAATGACATCTATGTGAACCCATAAACTAGACACAATAAAGGATGAACAAAAACATTAAAGAATGAACATTGCACTAGAGTTAGCAGCTGCAAACATAAACTATAATCTAGAGTGCTTAAGCAGAAAAATCACATAGACTGAATTGATTGAAAGTCTTGTGTTTACGATATTGTTGACCTTATTCTTGTGGAGGGCTTTGATGGGTCTACATAGAGCTGAATAGCTGACAAATAAGGAACATAGTACATAACAGAGTCACTCCCATTTTGTGACCCATGCACCGTACGCACTCCAGTCCTTGAAAGACTCCCATAAATCTCCATGTACAAAGTAGGGATGTAACTCTGGCTCATGAGTCCTCCATCTCCTCACGCTTGTCTATCCATCACCAAAATGGGACCTCATGAGAAAAGCATGTATAATTACAGTAACAATAAATATTATACCAGGTGAAAAACTTGAAAACCCAATATGTATAATTCTTCAAGAAGAAAACTTTAACTAAAGTTAGAAAGACAAGTTGTATTGAGCTCAGTTTGGAGTGTTTAGAAGTGATAAAGATAACCCAATACTCATAGTACTTTCTCATCTTCCTCTGATTTTAAAAATAAATAGTATACATGTACACATACATGTCTCTTCTTCAGTTAGACTCTCATAGTACTTTATAAATCTCTCCTCTGAAGGTGAAATAACACACAAGATTCAACAAAATGACAAGACAAAAAAAAACATAGAAAATACAAAGAACAGAAAATAAATAAATAAATAAACCCAGGAGATTTGTACCATTCCAAAACCCTTTATCTGTTAATGCCTTTGTAAAAATTTACAATTTAGGTCATACACAAGAATTCATATAAAGCAAATCGAAGATATAAATTGTCACATCCCGGGATCAACTCCGCCGTAGCACGATATTGTCCGCTTTGGGCCCCCCTCTCTGCCCTCACGGTTTTGTTTCTGGGAACTCACGAGCAACTTCCCAGTGGATCACCTATCCTGGGATTGCTCTAGCCCCTAAGTCGCTTAACTTCGAAGTTCCTACGACTCTGAAGCCAGTGAGCTCCCAAAAGGCCTCGTGCTAGATGGATGCGGGGTGCACATATAAGGCACATCACCCCCTCTACGTTGGTTGATGTGGGATCTTACAATCCACCTTCCTCAAGAGCCGAACGTCCTCATCGGCACACTCGCACCACACGGCAGAGTGGCTTTGATACCAAATTGTCACATCCCGGGATCGGCTCTGTCGTAGTACGATATTATCCGCTTTGGGCCCCTCTCTCTGCCCTCACGGTTTTGTTTCTGGGAGCTCACGAGTAACTTCCCAGTGGGTCACCCATCCTGGAATTGCTCTGGCCCCCAACTCGCTTAACTTCGGAGTTCCTACGACTCCGAAGCCAGTGAGCTCCTAAAAGGCCTCGTGCTAGATGGATGCGGGTGTGCACATATAAGGCACATCACCCCCTCTCCGTTGGTTGATGTGGGATCTTACATAAATAAGCTACAAATCAAACATAACCCAAATGAAAAGTAATCCCTAATCTTCAGTAACAAGGACAAAAAGGGAACTCAATTACCCGATTGCAGATATCGAAGATGAGCAACTCCAAATCAGAGCGAGACAATGGTCTGCATCTGTGCAGTGGCGTGTGACATCGAGTAGGCGGCGAGGGCGGTCCTCAGATGCCCAGCCCTAAAAGTTACTGATGAGAGAGAGACACAGAGAGAGAGAGAGAGAGAGAGAGAGAGAGAGAGAGAGAGAGAGAGAGAGAGAGAGAGAGCTTCAAGCTTCTGCCATGAAGGCTTGAGGGATGGTTAGAGTTTAGATTTCGTGGGTCTTTGATGGAATTTTGGGTTGTGACGATAGAGAGAGTTTTTAGAAGATGTACAGAGCTTGTCAAATATTTAGAACATTTCAGATTTTGAAAGAGAGGGAGTTTCTTTTTTTTGGTCGAATGAAAGGGAGTTTTTCCAGCAAAAAAATTGGCTCTTTTTTTAATATTAATTTTTGGCCCTTTTTTTTATTATAGGAAAGTGATATAGTTTTGACAACATGCGATGCGTGTTGTTGAACTAAATATACAACAACACGCCAAGGTGCGTTGTCAAAAATATCTCTAAATTTCGTTTCAACAACGTGCCGTAAATACACGTTGTTAAACTCAATGTACTACAACACACTATTGCAGCATGTTATGAAAGCCCACCCTCCACAACGCACAACCTATGCACGTTGTTAATGACATGTTGTTGTAGAACATTTTTCTTGTAGTGCGTGTTACCTATAAGTTAGGAACATAAATTACAAGACTACCTATAAATTAGGAACATAAATTAGAAGACTACATATAAGTCAGATACAACATTAGACAAATAAAATTTTATGTTACCTATAAAAATTAGAACATAAATTACACAACGTCGAAAATATGAAGGAAAAAAAACACGTATATACCTATGCAATAGGACACCGTAAACAAATGCATTTTTTCCTTTGTCAAAATATTTAGAGTTCGAAGGAGCATGATTGTAGGTAAAAATGTGATTTTTGATGGCGGTCCAAATGATTAATAATAAGGAGGAGCGCTTGACGGCTGAAGGGGCGTTGGTGGATGAGGTTCGTCGTCTCATTGCATCCAATGATCGTTTTACTGTTTAGTATGTTTCTCGTAGTGCTAATGGTGTTGCACATCGGATAGCGTGATTTACTCTCTGTGATAATGGTCTATCGTTCTAGATGGAGGTCTTCTCTTTGGCTAATGGATTTTGTCCCATATGATTGGGCTGTGTTGAGGCCCAAAAAAGTCCATGGTTGGGCCCAAATAAATTTTCAGCCCAAATACGATAATTTATTAAACAAAGTCACATATCAGAGTACATGAGGGCCAGTCATATACAAGTCACAGCCCACGTACCATGCTAAACAAATAATTTGTCATGCTAGGAACTGGGGTAAGGCTATAAAATACAAGCCCATGATAAAATAAACACCGTGTCCCTCTCTAAGGACAATAAAATTAGACCGTGCCAAGCAACATGCCACACCAAACAGGAAATTATTGTTTCACGCCCAACCACGCTACAAGCCTAAGTGGGCCCAAGCCACTCAAATGCCCGGAGCTTGCTTGAGTGGGTTGTGGTATGGATTGTAATAAGTTGTCATGAGGCCCATTAATGGACCAAGAAATGGAGGTCTCGAGTTGCTTGAGAGCCTCGGAACCCATGCCGTTTCTTAGGCCCAAATATGTGGGTAAGCAGGAAGGAGAAAAATAGCCCATTTGTAATGACCCAAACCTAAAATTCATATTTAATTAGTAATTTATTATGCGGAAAGACAATTTTGCCCTTGGAATAAATTATGAATCCAAAGTTGACTTTTTGACCGAAAAGGAATTTGACAATTCCACATACGCCGTTGCGTAGAGCACGTTGACACGAGTTCATAGACACGAAGTGGACTCGAATCGGAGTTTTAACGAAGAAAATACGATTAAAATATCACGAAGAGCAAAACGGTAGTTAGGAAAAATCAGATTTTTTATATAACCTCAGCTTCTCTCCCTCCCTCTCTCTCTCTCTCTCTCTCTCTCTCTCTCTCTCTCTCTCTCTCTCTCTCTCTCTCTCTCTCTCTCTCTCTCTCTCTCTCTCTCCCTCTCCCTCTCCCGCTGTCCTCCAGCCGTCACCTTCCAAGCACCATAACTCCCTCCACCGACCACCTCTACACCTGCCGTCGGCGCCAACAGAACCAGCTCGGTTCCCTCTTCAAGCCCCGACCACTCTCCGCTGCCAGCCGTCGCTGTAGTCGCCCGAATCCATCCAAAAACAAGTCGATTTTGTCAAAACTTCAAAACGTTCGTTCTCCTTCAATTCTCCTCCAAATTTGTCGAGTAAGGTATGGATTTCTACCTATTTTCCATGCTCTAGCTGATGGTTGGGTAGGTTTGCGTTGATTTTCACCGTAGCTAGCTCATTTTTCAAATTGGACATTCGGCCGACTTTCGGCCTCCGTGTTCAGCCACTTCCGGTCAGTTTTTGGGGTTGGTACAAGAACAAAAGTGGTTCCAAATATGGTGTTATACCTAGGATAAGAGTTTGGAGCCTTGGTTTTGCGATTTTCCGGCGATGCGTTATCGCTTTGGACACCCATCGCTGCCGGCGTGTGCGGCGGCGCGTGGACGAGGGTGGTGCCATGACACTGTGTTCTGATGCGATCCTTAGGTCGTCACGAGCGAGTAGGAATTTGCGGATCTCAATTTGGATACCGTTTGAGCCTCGAACGGATTTTCTATATTGTGCGATTATCGGGTTCAATACTGTTGAGCCGTTGGATCGTAATCAATTTTAGATATGTTATTCGAGATAATTTTAGAAACGTTTAGGATACGACGGATTATGAATCGAAGTCCCGGATATTCCGAAAACGCGAACCCTAGGGCGAGGGTTTCGAAATTATGCGATTATAGAATTGTGATCGATCCGACCGTCCGATTGACACCAATACCCTCGGGACATGTGTCATAGATATATTGGACCTTCTAGCGGCATCCGGATCATATTGTGAGGTCATGAACCCGTGGGGTTCCGGATTGACTTTTTGGACCTTAGCGCTATTTGAGTCACAAGATACCGCTAAACTATCCCACGTGGAAGGAAAGCTGTTATGGGCATAGGGATCACTTTAAATTGATGCACGTACTTTTAGGAGCCGGGGGTAGGATTTTTAATTTAATACTATATTGTATTAATAGAATATTATGGTCATTGAATCAGGCACCCGGGCACCAGTTGACCCGCAGGAGGGACCTTCAAGAGGTCCAGCGAGCTCAGACTATCAGTGAGTGGACTCTTTGTTTTAATAAATGAATTTAAGCAGTTCAGTTTCAGTTATCAGCTATTTTATTCTGTAAAATATTTTATGTTGCATGCTGTCAAGTGAAATTTCCTTTAAAGCATATAGGAAAAGATATTCTCGTTAATTATCAGATAAATGGCAGCATAATTTTAAAGGTTACAGAAAGGTGATTATTCAACAGTTTTGCTTCAGAAACTTTATATTTTCTTAAACCACCTTGTACCCAGATATTAAATGCTGCCTTCAGATTATATTTGTTGCCTTCGGTTTAGTCAGCATGCTTGACAGTTTCCCCACGAGTTCCTTGGTACTCGAACTCGTGTGGAGCAAGTAATGCGGATAAAGGTGGACTACGGTTCCCTGAATCCTGCGAGTTGCGGCTCGGACTGACCTCGTGTCACTGAGACCTGCGAGTATGTGTCACCCATGGTGATGCAAGGAATTGACGGATATAAGGATTTGACGAAAATAGGGTACACCTAGGTGATAGTTTAAACTGTTTTCAAATGTGTATAGTTATATACATGCATTGATTTTCGAAATACAGAAAATAAGCTAGTTTGTATAACTGTTTTTACAGTGGGATTAGTATGTTCATATGGTAGTTTCTAAGCTTTGTTTTTGGGTCCACTCACCCTTTTTGTTGTTTTGCGCCCCCAGGCAGTAGACGTGCACAGGAATCCACCACCGGGGCCACTTCCCATCTTCCACGCCCTTCTTTGATGTAGGATTTGTATTTTGTACAAAGATTCACTCTTTTGTAAATTCTTAGTAGTCGCTCTGATGTTTTGCCCTAGACTGAGCTGTGAACTCTTGGCATGTGTATATATATGTATGTTGGCAGTTGGTTGTATATATATATACTTGTTTTGACAGGTGTAAATGTTTTGGTATTGAGCCAGTTACAAGGAAAACTCTGTCGGTTTTTCGGTAAAAGTCAACCTTGTTATTTTTATCGTGTTTTGTATAGAAGGTCAAATAGGTCATTTGTGCCCGACATTCGTCAGGTGTCGGACACGCCTAGGGTCTGGTTCGGATTTCAAAGCGGAATTAGGATCGGGTCCTGTCAACTTGGTATCAGAGCATTAGGTTTAATTTCATGTAGACTTCGCACTTTGTGCATCCTCGTTTTCCTGAAAATCTGTTTCTTGTGACAGTAAAGATGGGCCCTAAGCGTGGTGGTGTCCGTAGAGGGACTAGACAGTCGTCCCGACAGAGGGGACAGGATCCCCAGCTCGGGCAGGAGGAAGTTCCTGTTCCTACACCGGTACATGAACCGGTAGAGCAATCTGTTGTTGGAGGTTCGTCAGGAGCCGTACCTGCTGTGCCTCCTATGCAGGGACATTATATAATTTATACTTTAAACGACGTCATTTTAATATGTAAGTCGTCTATTATAATTTACAACGTTTTCAATTTCTTAACCCCGACGTGGTTTTTCAGTCGTCTTTATATCAAAATATTCAAAATAAATTTAAAATTAATCCGAAAAATGAAGCGTCAAAATAAACGGCGTTACGTTCAGTGTTTCCGTCGTGGAATATTACATTTACGTCGGTTCTTGTAGAACTTTCGCCATGGTTTTTCTTTCGACGTTTTAAAGAGCGCACTCTCTAAAAATTTTCGCGCGCCCTAAATTTTTTAGATTTGCTCTTATTCTTATACTTCTAACCCTGAACCCTAAAATTTTCAGATTTCGCGCAACATAACATTTCGCTCTCTCACTTCTGCTCTAATTAAAAGTTGCACTCTCCAGGCTCCGTCGAATCTGTGAGCTCGTCCAACCTGTAAGTACAAACCCTATCTTCCCCTTGTAAATTCATTGAATGATATTAGGTTGTTTTGTTAAAGGGTTTTAGGTATATGCTTTGCGATCTGTTAATAATGTGCTTATAAGTATGGGTTCATGGATTTTCTGTTTAATGGGTTCATGGATTACATTATCTATTATGTTGAATTGGGAATGGATTTAATTTTGTCGGATCTTTTAATCACCCTATGTTATGTTGAATTGGGAATGGATTTATTGTTTTCATGCTTGGTTTCATGTATATGTTGGTTTCTTGCTTGGTTTCATATATATGTTGTGTTCTTAATGGGTTTTGGGTTCTTGAAAATAAACTGAGACACGACGCCTTTTTAGGCATACGACGACGATTTGTATTACTTATACACGACGGTTTTTTCATAAACCGTCGTTTGTATTACTTATATTAGACGACGTCTGTTGAAAATCCGTCGTCTATATATGCCAAATACGTCTGTTTTTGTTTAAAACCCGTCGTCTCTATTGTGTATTACTTGCTATTAGATCTTTGTATAATCTGCTATAGTGATGGTTATTGCCTGTATTTTCACTTTATTATAGATAATAGGTTATAGTGTCGGAGATGGATAAGTCATGGATGCACTCGGATAGAAGATCGAAGGCATATGAGTTTGGGGTGGAAGCATTTTTGAACTTTGCTGTAGAAAATCTTCTAACTACAACACATATCCGTTGTCCATGTGTTAAATGTGTTAATTTGAAGTTGTTTGGGGTTGGAATTATAAGGGATCACTTATACTTTAATGGAATTGACCAAAGCTATAAGAATTGGACATTTCACGGGGAACCTTGGGAAGCAACTACTAATGCTAGTAGAAATGTTGAAGAAGATGATGGCCATAGTAGGTACAGTTTTGTGTCCGAAGAAATTGATATGGATGATAATGATTTTGGTGATTTTGGTTCCGATCCGTATGAGTTTGCCAATGTGATTGGGGATGGAGATCAACCAGTGTACCCTGGTTGTAGAAAGTACACGAAGTTATCGGCATTAGTGAAGTTGTATAATTTGAAGGCAAAACATGGGATGAGTGATGTATGTTTTACAGAATTATTGATACTTCAAGGCGATTTGCTTCCAGAAGGAAATACAATACCAACCTCTATGTATGAGGCTAAAAAGACTTTGTGTGCATTGGGGCTGAGTTATGAGAAAATGCACGCATGCCCCAATGATTGCATCTTGTATAGGAAGGAGTATGAGGATTCAACTAATTGTCCTACTTGTGGTATCTCAAGGTGGAAGGAAGGCAAAGATTCAATCTTGAAAGAGGGTGTGCCAGCGAAGGTGGTGTGGTATTTTCCTCCAATTCCAAGGTTTAAAAGGATGTTTCAATCACATGAGATAGCTAAGAGTTTGACTTGGCATGCTGCTAGAAAATCAATTGACGGTCAGATGTCTCATCCGGCGGATTCCCCGTCTTGGAAACTTCTTGATGATAAATGGCCTGAGTTTGGTAATGAGCCGAGAAACTTGAGATTGGCTCTTTCATCTGATGGATTCAATCCCCACAGTTCTCTAAGTAGCAGATATAGTTGTTGGCCGGTTATCTTAGTTACATATAATCTCCCTCCATGGATGTGCATGAAACGAAAGTTCATGATGTTAACCTTATTGATTTCCGGTCCTAAACAACCCAGAAATAATATAGACGTCTACTTGGAGCCTTTTATTGATGATTTAAAATCTTTGTGGGATGGGATTAGAGGAGTGTATGATGCACATAATGGAGAATACTTTACACTCAGAGCTGCATTAATATGGACAATTAATGATTTCCCCGCCTATGGAAACTTATTTGGTTGTGTTGTTAAAGGATATAAAGCTTGTCCAATATGCGGCGATGATACACCTAGTCACAGGTTGAAAAATGGCCACAAAATTTGTTACATTGGGCATAGAAAATGGTTACCAATCAATCATCCATATAGGAGGCAACGTGCAGCTTTTAATGGGAAACCTGAATATGGCATACCTCCCGAGCCATTAACCGGAGAAGAAGTGCTGCATATGGTTGAAAATGGTGACAGAGTTTGTTGGAAGAAGAAATCAATATTCTTTGATCTCGAGTATTGGAAATACCTTCCTGTGAGGCATGCCCTAGATGTTATGCACATTGAGAAGAATGTTTGCGATAGTATCATTGGTACATTGCTGGAGATCCCTGGAAAAAATAAAGATGGGATTGCTGCTCGATTAGATTTATTGAACATGAAGGTCAAAACTGATTTGCAACCCGAGTATGGAGAAAGACGTACTCGTTTGCCTCCTGGGCCTTGGAATTTGTCAAGAGCAGAGAAGAGAGAGGTTTGCAATTCTTTCTATGGTATGAAGGTCCCTGAAGGTTATTCTTCAAATATTAAAAAACTTGTATCTTTACAAGATTCAAGACTTCTTGGCCTTAAATCACATGATTGTCATACCTTAATGCAACAATTGCTCCCTGTGGCAATTCGTTCTGTTTTGGAGAAGCCTGCAAGGTATGCAATAACTCGTTTGTGCTTCTTCTTCAATGCTATATGTGCAAAGACTGTTGATGTTTCCAAGCTAGATAAGTTGGAAGAAGATGTAGTAGTTACTCTATGTTTGCTTGAGAAGTACTTTCCTCCTTCATTCTTTGATATCACGGTTCATCTAGTAGTACATCTTGTCAGAGAAGTTCGTCTATGTGGGCCAGTATATTTTAGGTGGATGTATCCGTTTGAAAGATATATGAAAGTACTGAAGGGGTATGTTCAGAATCGTACTCGTCCCGAAGGTTGCATTGCTGAGCGGTATATAGCTGAAGAAGCGGTAGAGTTTTGTACTCAGCATTTATCTGATGTTAGTACAGTTGGAGTGCCTTCAAGCCAAAAGATGGGACTTTCAAAGCCATTATCATGTTGCACAGTGAGCGTAGTTGATCAGGACCTGTTGAATCAAGCACATCTATATGTCTTGGAGAATACGGAGGAAGTCCTACCTTATATCGAGTACGTATGAGTTTTATTCTTTAAGTTTCCATTTTAAATTATTTCTTATGTTTATCTTCTATATTTGGGACCGTAATGCTTGAATTTTTCGTGTCATGTAGGCAACATATGATCCACATCAAGACTGCTTATCCAAAATTTAGAAAGAGAACAAAGTGGCTGCAGGATAAGCACAATAGCACTTTCATTCAATGGCTACGCTTCAAGGTATATGTTGTTGAATAACATATTTGTCTTTTAATTTTCTTCTTATTTCTATATTAGATTGAATTAAGATATGATTAATTTGCAGGTTCAAAGTGAACTTGAGGAAGACAATCATGGCGTATCAGAAAATTTAAGGTGGCTAGCAGCTGGTCCAAACATGGCAGTGCCATTATATAGGAGCTATCTTATTAAAGGTATTAAATTCAATATCAAGGCACAAGATGATGTGCGGACACCTCAAAATAGTGGAGTTTATTTACTTGCACATACCATGCAAGTTGCTAGTGCCAAGGATAAAAACTCAATTCTCTCAAATATGGGTTTCTATGGTGTCATTCAAGAAATTTGGGACCTTGACTACCAAAAGTTTACAATCTCAGTCTTTAGGTGTGATTGGATAGATAGTTCTGGTCTTGTAGTCGACGAACTTGGATTTACCCCTGTAGATTTGAGTAAAATTGGACATAGGAATGACCAATTTGTTTTGGCTTCTCAAGTCAAACAAATATTTTTTGTTGACGACCCGATGCATCGTGGTTGGTCGGTAGTGTTATCAATGCCTAATAGAGAATATAATGATGTTATTGGTGATGAAGTCTTAGGTGATGTGATAATTGAGTGTTAGCCATTTACAAGAGGGATGCCAAATGTTGACACATTTGATGAACTGGTGGGTGAGTTAGGTGGTCAAAATATTCGAGATGGGTGTGAAGATATATGGATTGAATGATGCTTATGTAATTGGCAGTGTATGACATTAATTTTGTAATATATTGTAATGTGATTTCTTCACTTTCTACGTTCAAATAAAACACGACGTTATTGTGAACCAGTTATTCAGCATATTTACCGACGTCTTAAAGCAACGTAACAATGAAGAACCACGACGCTATTGTGAAGCAATTATTCAGGATATCACGTCGGGGAAGGATTAAGAATCGCCATGTAATTCAAAATAACACGACTCCAATCCCATAATACCGACGTCTAAAAAACGAGATATATAATCTGAACGTTAAAAATACGACGTCATCATACATTTTCCACGTCGCAAGTTCTTTTATAAACGAAGAGGAACGAAATGAATTCCGATGGTAATTCATTATAACCGCCGTCTAATATCAATTAAACGACGTTATTTGTAATACGGCTCTCATCATAATCAACGCCGTCTATATGTTCTGTAATACGGCTCTCATTTATTTGGAACCGACGTTGTTTAGAAGTTCAACGTCGTCTATATTAATAAGTGCGTTGTGAGTAATGAATACATATAAATACAACGTCGACTATATAAATGCCACCGACGTTGTTTTGCATTTCAACGTCAACTATATAAATACATACGTCGTAAATAATGACACTGACAACTATTTCTACGTCATCTTTTTTAGAAAAATCGAAGTGGAAAATTTATTTCACGACGGTTGTTTGTAAATAAGAGACGTAGTAGATTTCAATAACGTCGTCTTCTCATGTATTTAAAGACGTCATATTTTTTCTTGTCGTAAAAATTACATTTAACGGCGTAGTGTTTTAGTTGTCGTCGTTGTATGTCTATCTTGCGGCCTTGTTCTTTTAATATGTGTCATATTTTTCCCTTTTAACGACGGTGATTTGTTTGAGTTGGTCGTCTATTCTCATCCTCGACTATTTTTTAGAACTTTAGCAGACTAAACACGTCTGTTTTTATTTGTTTTCGACGTTTTTTTATTTAACAACGTCTAATATTTATCGTCGTTGTTTGTTTCTGAAAATAGGACGTATACATTTTGTAATACGACTCTCATATATTTGTAATCGACGTTGTTTCGTTGTTCAACGTCTACTCTATAAATACATACGTCGTAAATAATGACACTGACAACTATTTCCACGTCATCTTTTATAGAAAAATCGAAGTGAAAAATTTATTTTACGACGGTTGTTTTTATATAGGCGACGTAGTAGGTATCAATAACGTCGTCTTCTAATGTATTTAAAGACGTCATATTTTTTATTGTCGTGAAAATGATATTTAACGGCGTCTTGTTTTAATTTTCGTCGTTCTATGTCTATCTTGCGGCCTTGTTCTGTTAATATGTGTCATATTTTTCCTTTTTAACGACGGTTTTTTTAGAGAGTTGGTCGTCTATTCTCTTCCTCGACTGCTTTTTTAGATCTTTTTGCAGTACAAAGACGTCGTTTTGTATTTGTTGATGACGTTGTATATTTTAACAACGACGGTGATTTAGCGTCGTGGTTTATGAGGGAAAAGATGACGGTGGATTCCACGACCATTGAAAAACCGAATACACGACAGTGATTTACCATCGTCTTTTTTCTTTTTTGTAGTAGTGGTAGTGGAAATTCTCAATTATTATTTCTATATCAATAATGTATTATGTTATATTATTAATCCTATTATGATATTTTCACGAGAAATAGCTCAAAATACCACCTATTTTATAATTTTTTGTGAAAATACCACATTTTCCCAAAATTTTTAAAACTACCACCTATAAATACATCTTTATTGTCCACTAATTGCACCCATATCACATTTTCATAAATTTGGTTCTCTCTCAGCTCGCTCAGCCCCCTTTTCTCTCTCTGTCTATCTCTCTGTCTCTCTCTACTCTCTCTCTCTAGCGCAGCTTTCTGTCTTTCTCTTTGCTCTAGCGCAGCTCTCTGTCTCTCTCTTTGCTCTAGCGCAGATCTGTGTCTCTCTGTGCTCTCTCTCTCTAGCGATGTCTGTTCATCGAAGCTTAACTCCTCTGTTCACATCCAAAAGGTACGGTTCATCATCATTTTCTTTGGGTTTATGGGTTTCTTTGAAGTTGGTTTAGGGTATATAGTTTCTATGAAATTGGTTTGGGGGTTTCTTCGAAATTGGTTTAGGGTTTAGGGGTTTCTCTGAAATTGGTATAGGGTTTATGGGTTTCTATGAAATTAGTTTAGGGGTTTCCATGAATTTGGTTTAGGGTTTATGGGTTTCTCTGAAATTGTCTGATTATGATGATTCCTTGTTTGAAACAGTGAAGGAGTGTGATCTTTATTCTTTGTTCTTTGTTTGAAACTGTTGTTATTTTGTTGTTGTTATTGGTATCGTATTGCAATTTTATTACTATTTTATTATGGTTTTATTCCCGTTCCATTGTGGTTTTAATGGTTTTGGCGATTTATGCAATTGGATTCTGTGTTTGTTTGTTGTTTTGTTTCATCCAAAGAAGGAAAATTGTAGGTATTCATTTATAGTCTCTTCATTAGGCACCCTTCGAAGATCACATATTACCGACTCAAGCTTGCGATTGAGGCTTTAAGGGGGGAGGCATATATATGAGGTAAATATGATTATGTCAGTGAATTGAGTTCAGTCTTCACTTATCACTTGGGAATTCACTGTGCTCCTTAATTATGTCAGGAAATCTTTTATATGAAGATGCAGACATCGAAGCTGTGCTGGAGGTGCTTTATATGGTCATCCATCCATTTTGATAGAGCTATTTGGTTTTTGTATTCTGTGTAGCAAGGTGAAATAATTTCCAGGGTCTTCGGCCATGTTGTATATTGTGAAATGTAATATTGTACAGTCGATGGTGGTGGCTAATTGCCTTACATGGCACATAAACTGTTTCCATTTTTGGGTTTTGTTTTCGAGTTGCAATCGTGGTTAGCATACTTATTCTTTAGATTGTGAAGTTCAACTACTTTGTACTGCTAGATATATAAACATACTTGCTCTTTATGGAGGTATAACAGTTTACTTGTTTGAAACGACTTGTTCGTTTCCACTGACTTCTACTCTTTTTTGTATCCATTTTTGACATTTGGTCCGTGTAGTTTTCTTCATTTTTCTGTGCTCAATCCAATCATATACATAACACAAAATTTGCATAATGGGTAGAAAACTTAAAGGTCAAAAAATGGACATATGGCAAAACTGAAAAACAGAGGAAGTGCATAATTCGTTTTTGCCTAAAATGCAATAAAATAGTGATACCTTGGTGATACAGTAGCGATATAGTAGCGATAAAAGGGTGCTAGAAATTGCTGTTTGTGTTTATTTTGGGTTTCTTGTTTTCTTTCATTTCATTTACTTATCTTGACTCATTACTAGTTAATAATTGGAGGATTACGAGATTAATTTGTGTCAATTATTAATACAAGAATTACATATATGAAGATTAAGCCGAACAACATCCATATTTTAGATATGCAAAATAAATCGCCACCGAACCCTAACAATACTATCCCGTGAAGGGAAAACCAAGGCTACACTTTCATATCGCTTCATAAAAAATTTGACATCATCATCGTCCTCAATCTTTATGTGCTTCCACTCATTCGAGGCCACCAAAACTGAGAATTTTAAGCAAACATTGTCTTCACTGCAGTTTGTATTACCAATCTGATGCACACGATCTAACAGTATCGTGGAACTATTAAGCCTTTTGAGTCACCCCCTTCGTATTTGCACATCTTCTTTGAGGTTATCCGTTTTCCATTATAACAAACCAGAATAACAATTGTCTCCATTTCTGACCATGACAAAACAACATTTTATTACCACAGTACAACCACAATAACCAGGCAATAAGCAGACAATACAGTAGCAATATAAATGCAATATAACCACAATATAATAGCAATATAATAGCAACATAACAACAATACGACAACAAAATAATAGGAACACAACAGCATCCACTACATCAAATGAAAAATCCCAAGTTTCAAGATTCACATATCCAGATCAATCTAAATATAATTGGTAAAAACCCAGATGGATAAGCATGAAGATTCAAAAAACCTAATCGAAAGCAATTAAACCCAAAACCAATTTAACAGAAACCCAAGCAATCAAAACAAAACAAATTTCACATAATCCCACAGATATTAAGAAAATAACCATCAACCCTACCTTTTCGAGGTCGACGATCCAGTAGAGCTTCAAGGTTGCAAGTAGCTATTCAGAAGACATATCTAAAATATAGGGTCGAGCAAGGGGTTCGTGATTCAGAATAGAGAGCGAGACAGAGTTGCGCGTGTGAGAGAGAGAGAGAGAGAGAGAGAGAGAGAGAGAGAGAGAGAGAGAGAGCTGCACTAGAGAGAGAGAGCAAACAGAGACAGAAAAACAGAGAGAGAAAAAAAGGGGCTGAGTGAGTTGAGAGAGAACTAAATTTCTGAAAATGTGATATGGGTGTAATCAGTGGACAATAAAGATATATTTATAGATGATAGTTTTAAAATTTTTGAAAAAAAATAATATTTTTACAAAAAATTATAAAATGAACGGTATTTTGAGCTATTTCCCTATTTTCACCGGATTCAATCCTCTTTCTATAGATAACGACGAAGCCCACTAGCACGCATGATTATGTACAGGAGGCCGACAGAAGAATATAAGTATAGATGACGACAAAAACCCGCACCAGCCGCCCCGTGAGCCCGAGTGGGTCCGTCGCCAATAAAAGCTGAAGACTTTGGGGTGAACAAGCTATATAGATAGCACTGAGCAATAATTGAAGAGAGAGAAAGCTGAACAAAAGAGAGACGGAGGAGATACTTTCACACTAGGACTTTTAAACTCCACTTAACTTTTTTCATTTCTCTAGCGTGTCACACACGCTAAACAATTACCAACCTTTTGTGGCCTTTTAATTACAATGCAATTCAAACTAAATTTGCCTATATAATGGGGGACGCGTGCCAGCACGATTCAAAGTCAAAAGTCAAGTGCCAATGGCGAAGAATTTTCCTGATGACCGTCAGCCTCCGCAGAATTTGGGGAAGGTCCCTAAGGTGCAGATCCAGAAGCAAGAAGGAAGCATCACGGTGAATGTACGTGGGAATGATATTCAAGCACCAAATGCCAAAGACATTGGGGTTTCCAACTTTAACAACATAACTGATCACACCGGCCATGGCGGCGAAGGATGCACAGCCGTCACCAATCGTGAATACAACTTTGATAACAATAAAATTGTTGGACCAGGAAGTGAGCGTGTTGGGATCCATAACTTTAACAACCGTACACTCCTCAAGAATTCGAATGACGAAGACGATGCATGCAGCAGCGGGATGGTCGAGTGATCAAGGCTATATAATCTGTTCTTCCATTCCATGCTTTAAAGTTTAACTTTAATGTGTATTAGGTAATTCGGAAAATAAGAGCTGATACAAAGGCTGAGGGCTTGTAGGGCTCTTTTTATGTATAATTAAGAATGTAGAATTATTGTTATTATCATTACTATTATTACTCAGACTATATTAATTCCTATGACAATCCTTTTAAGCAAATCTGCCCAGAAACGGAAACAGAACATTGACAATGAAAAGAAAATCCATTCAAAGTTGTCTTCTTCATTGGGTCAAGATCAAATGAACAACTGTTACTTTTCTTCTCGTTCTAATTGGGTCAAGATTCAAATTTGTCTTCTCGTTCCAAAAATTTGACAAGTTATGAGTGTTTGTTTTCATTTTAAAGTGTACGTATTTTAACTAAAGAAAAAGAACGATTCTGGCATACAACGACACCTGAGTTTTTTTTTTCTTCCAAGTTTTAGTATGTGGGGGACATTGGTTATGCTATGATTATCTAGTTGTTGTCATTTCTAACTTAGGGTTGAAAACCAATGTCTCAACATAGACACATCTAAGTGTAGGAAATAATAGTGCTAAAATGCTATAAAATAAACAAATAAATACTACAAACAAAACAAATTTTTACAACAGTAGTATGTAATTAAAAGAACCTTAATTGAGTCGAGGCAAGTGTTAGACACTCTGACCTTAAGACGAATTACGCCCCACACTGGTGCTTATGGTTCACTAGCGTTCGCCTCCCAGGATACAACGACTCCCCTCCTTATGAAAGAAGCACTGCAATTCACAAGGAACTTTGAACCAAAATTATGCAGGAAACTCTCTTTATGCAAACTCTAATGCTCTCTATATATGAAAGTATGTATCTAGAGAATTGATTGAATTCCTTAAAACTGCAGGAGGATTGCTCTATTTATAGATGATGAAATACCCTTTCCAAAAAGGTATCCCAATCTGAAAAGGCAAACAGTGCATCCTTTGGTCTTGAAGAGTTGTCACCCCAAACAATGTATCCCTTAGTTTGAAGAGTTGTCACCCCCCAATTGAAGATGTCTTTACCCAAGGGTCATGTCTTTAACCCAATGGATTTTATTAATTTCCATTCAAATAGAAAATTAATATTAAATATAATATTAAATTTCTCACAATCCCCCACATGAATGGGAATTAGTTTCAACAATATGCAAATGATAATGCAGACTTAAAGAGAGTTCCTATTAGAAGAATATGGCATCTGGATAGGTAGCTTTTGGCTTTGAACCTTCCATAGTGAAGTACTATCGGATTTACTTGGCTAATCAGTGAACGTGATGTCTTGAACTGTTCAGCCGTTTGTGTAAACCCAGACAATAATACTCACACAATACCCTTCTAGACATATCTGGTTCGATCGGTTGTGCCCGTTTTGGCCCTGAGCAACTCCTGGCATTCATAAGTGCTTTAGAGAATTTAGCCCTAAAAATTCTCATGGAAACGGCCCTATTTCACACTTATATAGGTGATTTCCTATTGGTAATATCTTCTCATATCTTACTCGGATAATCAAGGTATAGGAATCATTAAAAGCATAGCTTAACCTAAACACATTTCATACAACACTGTATCATCATAGGATATGGGTAGGAGAATATATCTCTTCAGTGTTATTTTTGAGTTATCATAATTTAGTTGTCCCTTTTGAACCTAGATCTTGGGATCTCCAGTCAACTAGGTTGGGTTTCCACTATGACTACTCATTTGACATGGGCTTTAACCCCATTCCCCTCGATGATCTATAAACTTGTTCTCCGTTCAAACCTTTAGTAAATGGATCCGCCAAATTATCTCTTGACTTTATGTAGTCAATGGTAATTATTCCACTGGAGAGCAGTTGCTTAACGGTGTTGTGTCTTCGACGTATATGTCGAGACTTGCCGTTGTACATATTGTTTTGTGCCCTTGCAATTGTAGATTGACTATCACAATGTATACATATAGCAGGCACAGGTTTTGGCCAACATGGAATAACTTCTAAGAAATTACGTAGCCATTCAGCTTCATCACCAGCTTTATCTAATGCTATGAACTCAGATTCCATAGTAGATCTAGCTATAATAGTTTGCTTAGTAGATCTCCATGATATAGCCGCACCTCCAATTGTAAAGACATATCCACTTGTAGAATTGGAGTCTTTAGTATCAGATATCCAATTAGCATCACTATATCCTTCAAGTACAGCTGGATATCTTGTATAATGCAATCCAACATTTTTGGTGTATCTTAAGTATCTTAGAACTCTGACTATAGCTTTCCAATGATCCCTTCCAGGATTACTAGTGTATCTGCTTAATTTATTAACAGAGTAAGCTATATCAGGCCTTGTGCAATTCGTAAGATACATGAGACTACCAATAATACGAGCATATTCTATTTGTGATACACCATGACCTATATTCTTCACAAGATTAAGACTTGGATCATAAGGAGTTCTTACTGGACTAGTATCATACTTGCTAAACTTCGCAAGTATTTTCTCAATATAATGTGATTGGGATAAAACTAGTCCATCAGATGTTCTAGAAATTTTAATTCCTAGAATCACATCTGCTACTCCCAAATCTTTCATGTCAAAAGTTTTGGTCAACATTTTCTTGGTAGATTTAATCATCCCAATATTGCTACCAATAATTAACATATCATCAACATAAAGACAAATAATGACAAAACCATCTTGAGTGCTTTTCATATAAACACATTTATCACACTCATTGATCTTGAAACCATTTGACATTAATGCATTGTCAAATTTCAGATGCCATTGTTTTGGTGCTTGCTTTAACCCGTACAAGGACTTAACAAGCTTACATACTTTCTTTTCTTGTCCAGGAACAATAAACCCTTCAGGTTGTTCCATATAAATTTCCTCATCTAAATCACCATTTAGAAAGGCCGTTTTCACATCCATTTGATGTATCTCAAGGTTATGCAATGCTGCAATTGCAATTAACATTCTTATTGATGTTATTCTCGTAACTGGTGAATATGTGTCAAAATAATCCAATCCTTCTTTTTGTTTATAACCTTTGACAACAAGCCTTGCCTTATATTTGTCAATTGATCCATCAGCTTTCATCTTTCTCTTAAAAATCCATTTATAACCCAATGGTTTATTTCCAGGAGGAAGATCCACAAGTTCCCATGTGTGATTCTGCATGATGGATTCAACTTCGGCATTAATAGCCTCTTTCCATAAAAGAGCTTCAGGAGAAGTCATGGCTTCTTTGTAAGTTTGAGGCTCATTTTCTAACAAATAAGTTAGAAACTCAGGACCAAAGGATTTGGTTGTCTTAGCTCTCTTACTACGCCTGGGTTCATGTCCAGGTTCTGGTTCTGCAGTCTCTTGGTCTATATTTTCTTGATGACTTTCTTGGTTATCGCTATTAACAGTATCTAAAGTTCTTTTAAGTGTATTTCTTTCTTGTGCATCCTTATAAGGAAATACATTTTCAAAGAAAGATACATTCCTTGATTCAATAATCGTATTCACATGTACATCTAATATATCAGATTTGTGTACAAGGAAACGATATGCACTACTGTTAATGGCATAACCGATAAATATACAGTCAATAGTTTTGGGTCCTATCTTAACCTTTTTAGGGGTTGGAACCGCAACTTTAGCTAGACACCCCCACACTTTCAAGTATTTATAGGAAGGCTTGTGACCTTTCCATAACTCATAAGGTGTTTTGTCTAACTTTTTATGAGGCAATTTGTTGAGAATGTAATTAGCAGAAAGTAAAGCTTCCCCCCACAAATTCTGGGGTGCTCCAGAACTTACTAGCAATGCATTCATCATTTCTTTTAAAGTACGATTTTTGCGTTCAGCAATACCATTTTGCTGAGGTGAGTATGGGGCAGTAGTTTGGTGAATAATTCCGTGTTGGGAACAAAACTCACCAAAAGGTGATTCATATTCACCACCTCTATCACTTCTTAATATCTTTATTTTCCTGCTAAGTTGATTCTCAACTTCACTTTTATAATGTTTGAACATTTCTATGGCCTCATCTTTGCTTCTTAGCAAATATACTTGACAATATCTTGTACAATCATCAATAAAAGTAATAAAATACTTTTTACCACCTCTAGTTTGTACAAATTTCAAGTCACAAATATCACTGTGAATTAATTCTAGAGGTTCTGTACTTCTTTCTATAGACTGGAATGATGATCTAGTTAGTTTTGCTTCAACACAGGTTTCACATTTATTATGGAAATCAATATGAAACTTAGGTATTAGTTCCATGTAATTAATTGACGCAAATTTGTTCATAATTACATGCCCTAATCTTCCATGCCACAAATCAGATAACTCAAGCATATAAGCAGAACTAACTTTATTATTATTAACTTTGTGTACAACAGTCATTACATTCATCTTGAAGAGTCCATCAGTAAGGTACCCTTTCCCCACATACATTCCATTCTTTGTAAGTACAAACTTATCAGACTCAAAGACTAGTTTGAACCCATTCTTGCTAAGCAGTGATCCAGAAACCAAGTTCTTTCGGATCTCAGGGACGTGAAGTACATTATTGAGAGTGACTTCCTTTCCAGATGTCATCTTTAGAACTATTTTCCCTTGGCCATGAATTTTGGAGGTGGAGGAGTTTCCCATGAATAAAGGCTCTCCTTGATCATTTGCTGCATAGGTAGAAAACATCTTCCTTTCAGAACATATGTGGCGTGTAGCTCCAGTATCCACCCACCATTCCTTGGTGTTGCCCACCAAGTTCACTTCAGACACAACTGCAGAAAGATTAATATCTGACAAGTCAGTTGAAAGCTTGTCTTCTTCAGTCATGTGTGCCTCAGTCTTGCCCTTTTTCTTTTGGTTGCCTTGTCCATTTCTACTTCGGCAATCCACAGCTCGATGGCCTTGCTTATTGCAATTGAAACACTTTCCCTTAAACTCCTTGGATTTCTTGGAGTTCCCTTGACTTGAGCCTTCTCCAGAGTGCTTCCTCTTCTTGTTATTTCTTGACTCTTTTTCCACTATGTTAGCCTTAGCTTCCATTATGGATCCAGACTTTTTGTCAGCACGGCGATTGTCCTCTTCGATCCTTAGCCTTACTATCAAATCCTCAAGTCCCATCTCCTTACGCTTATGCTTAAGGTAGTTTTTGAAATCCTTCCAAGAGGGTGGTAATTTTTCAATGACAGCAGCCACTTGAAAAGACTCACTCAATTCCATCTTTTCTGCATGTATCTCATGTAGAATGAGTTGCAGTTCTTGGACTTGACTTATGACAGTCTTGGAGTCTACCATCTTGTAGTCAAGAAACCGACCGACAATGAATTTCTTCATTCCTGCATCTTCGGTCCGATATTTCTTATCTAGTGACTCCCATAAAGCCTTGGCCGTCTGAATTGGACTATACACATTGTATAGTGCATCACTTAAACCATTTAGGATGTAGTTCCTGCAAAGGAAATCCGACTGGTTCCATGCATCAGAAGCAGCAACTGTTTCTATTGTATCACCAGGTCCAGGAGGATCTGCTTTCAGGATATGAGCCAAATTCAATGTGGTGATGTAGAACAACATCTTTTGTTGCCATCTCTTAAAATCCATCCCATTAAATTTTTCAGGCTTCTCTGCATGATTATGGGATGAAGGCAACACTACAGCAGGTGCACTTGTCTTCACAGAAGGACCCACTTTCTGTATCTCATTCGACATTTTCCTTCATTGAGTGAACAATCTCAATGTCAATAAACAAATATTTGGTAGTCTTTAATAGATAATGAATCACAATAGTGTGTTACAACAAAACACACAGAAATAAATAATACAATACCGATAAGAAGTATAGCAAACGCAATATGCAATTTATTCAAGAGAATAGTAATGCAGAATGCTATATTTCACAGATACAGTGAATTTAATGTATGTAGATAAATATAATCAGAATTTATAAACAGAATAATAAAAAATGATGCCAAACAGAAAATAGATTCCAAATAAATAAATAAAAACGATGCTGTATATTTAGACTTTGTCTAACAATAGAAACAGAAGGCAATCAGTGTTTGTGGCAATCTTTATTGAAAGGTCCCAATTATTATAACTTAGCTTTGGTTAACTTCGAATTGTATAAAACAAAGGAAACTAACAGGAAACCAATTCAATAGAATAAACAACTAATAAAAAGATGTTTTGCTGTTTGTACCAAAATCAAACCTTTTGCAGCGTTTAACAATTAAAAACACAGATTAAAGTATATAGCAAGTAACACAAATAATTCGTCTTAAGATTGTAGGAAATAATAGTGCTAAAATGCTATAAAATAAACAAATAAATACTACAAACAAAACAAATTTTTACAACAGTAGTATGTAATTAAAAGAACCTTAATTGAGTCGAGGCAAGTGTTAGACACTCTGACCTTAAGACGAATTACGCCCCACACTGGTGCTTATGGTTCACTAGCGTTCGCCTCCCAGGATACAACGACTCCCCTCCTTATGAAAGAAGCACTGCAATTCACAAGGAACTTTGAACCAAAATTATGCAGGAAACTCTCTTTATGCAAACTCTAATGCTCTCTATATATGAAAGTATGTATCTAGAGAATTGATTGAATTCCTTAAAACTGCAGGAGGATTGCTCTATTTATAGATGATGAAATACCCTTTCCAAAAAGGTATCCCAATCTGAAAAGGCAAACAGTGCATCCTTTGGTCTTGAAGAGTTGTCACCCCAAACAATGTATCCCTTAGTTTGAAGAGTTGTCACCCCCCAATTGAAGATGTCTTTACCCAAGGGTCATGTCTTTAACCCAATGGATTTTATTAATTTCCATTCAAATAGAAAATTAATATTAAATATAATATTAAATTTCTCACACTAAGTTAGGAAACCAATGTCCACACATACCCAGAGACAAAGAAAAGGAAGACGAGGAGAAATTTGAAACGATAGAATCTTCGCCCGTAAGAGAGTTGAAATGGATTTCGTCTGCAGAAGTGTAGAGGGATTTTTCAAATTAAATGTTGATGGTGTAGCGGATTTTGCAACTAGTTCAGGGAAGAGCTGGTGCGATTGCTAGGGATCATCATGGAAATTTGGTTGGGGCAATTGCTATGCCTCTTATCTTAGCATCCATTCTTGCTATTGAGTTCTGTGCTCTCAACATTGGTATCCACTCCGCCACCTCTGGTGTGGCTACTCTGCCTCCTTTTGTGTGGCTCTTTTCCTTTACTTTCTTTTTTTCCTTTCGAAGGCCCTTCCTCTCTTGTATTCTCTGATGCAGGCCCATAAATCTTCTACTTTCTCCTCTGAACTTCCTCGCCCTTTGTTCAGTATGTTTCTCGTAGTGCTAATGGTGCTGCACATCGGATAGCGCGATTTACTCTCTGTGATAATGGTCTATCATTCTAGATGGAGGTCTCCTCTTTGGCTAATGGATTTTGTCCCACATGATTGGCCGGATCAAATTGTTTTTTCCTTATGAATCAAGTTGTAATTCTAGCATGTGTGGTAGTCTATTCCCTACTCTAAAGTTTTATCCCATGTAGTTTTCTTTGGAAAAGTTTGAACGAGGCAACTTCTTACATGTCAACTTTTAGTGTTCTGCTGTTGAGTTGAATGACTTATTCCTCGAACCCTCTCTTATCAACCCAAACAACCTCACAACCACTGCTTGCACTTGCGGGCAATCCTCTCCTCTCTTACCACTTCCATCAATTTCCGTCCACAAAACCATTACGTGTGCTTATGTGGTATGGGCATTTTAGTAATTTTAAAATATTTTGGTCTATTTTTTATATTTAATTTGAATTTTAAAGTTTTTTAATAATTAAAATTACTAAAATGACCATGTCATGTCAACACACTTAACGATTGTGTGGACGGAAGTAGTAAAGTGAGAAAATTTCAATTTTTCATGAGATAAAGTGAAATCGAGAATTCGTTTTAAAGAATAAAACAGTAATTAAGCCAAGATAAATCCCTACTATTTCATTTATGTTGACCTGGGCTAGAAAAAGGAACAAAATTACATCAAAACACAACGATATCCCCAACCACACAATTTTTCCACACGAGAGTGAATTGTTTTTGGACTATCAAAATAAGACAAACCTCATACCAAAAAAAGATAAAGAAAGACGAAGACCAAAACCACCCCACCCAACCTCCCATCCCATCCCTAGCTATTGGCGACTGCACCCACCTACTCTCTCTCTCTCTCTCTCTCTCTCTCTCTCTGTGTGAGCATTATTGAAGCATAATTGTGTGGAGGAGAAATGCCGGATATCAACTTGCACTACTACAAAAAGTGAAAAAGACGACCAGAAAACAACGACGGTCTAAGTGAAAACCGTCGTGGTTTTTAAAAAGACGACGGTTCTAAAAACACCGTCGTTTAATACAACCTTAGACAAAAAAAAAATGGAGATTCAAATGGCTATTCAAAAACAACGACGTACCTAATTAAACAACCGACGTCTATTTGAAACAGATTTTCGCAGTGTAAAATCAATGCCAACAAAGAACGGCAGAAGTTATGAATCGACCGACGTAGAAAGTAAAGACGACGATTTCAATAAAAACCGCCGTTTTTACTCATAAAATAACACGACGAGGTTTTCGTATAAGACGCCGTATAATTACAAACAAATCCACGGCTTTAAAATACAAAATATCGCCGTATTAAATTAATGTACAACGACGGAAAATATAAATATATCGACGTCATTCTCGTATAGTTCTACGACGTTATCTTTAAATCGTACAATAAAATTTAACGTCGTATGTATTCATTTTATACGTCGTACCTTTAATTTTAACCGTCGTCTTAATAAGAATTTTTGTTAACAATTTTTTTCTTTGATTTTCTTATCCTACGTCGGTAGATCTACTTGATGACAAGAATTGAAATAACCACGACGGTTTATATAGAAAACCGCTGACATAATCAGATTTGTCTGAGATCCCAAGGGTTATGAAATCTTACCAGATGGAACTCTGTTCCACATCATAATCTTAACAGATGACACAGATTTGCAATCGAAGAGACAATTTTTGGGAAGTTGATGATGTGTGTGCGTTTGTGTATCTACAAATATTATACCTAACCTCGTTGCAAATTTGCAATCAGAGAGACAATTTTCAACGACGGTTATATTATACCTAACGACGTTTAAAAAACAAATCAACGTCGCTCAACAAATATATTACGTCGTCTTAGTCTTACTTAAGACGACGAAAAACGAAACTTTACATATTCCAGAATATTAATTTCCTTGATTTTAAATTTCCTCCGGAAAAAAAAAACTCTATTTATAACGCACTGTAATTGAAAAATAAACTGAAAGGTCACGGGAAAAAAAATTCTATTCATAATTTAAAAATTCAAATCCACGTCGGTTATATTAAACATAACGACGTTAAATGAAAAGATTCCACGTCGCAAAACAAATATTGCGTCGTGTTAGTTAAAAACGACGGCATAACAAAAAACCGTCGTTGTTTCAAACTGAATTAATTTAAAATTTATTCGGGAAAGCAAAATCTATTTATAATTTTCTCGGGTTAGTAATATTGCGTCGTGTTAGTTTATAAATTCTAGAACATTAATTTCCCTCATTTTAAATTTCCTCGGGAAAGAAAAATCTATTTATCACGCTTTGTAATTGAAAACTAAAACTGAAAGAATTCGGGAAAAAAAACTCTATTTATAATTTAAAAATAAAATCCACGTCGGTTGTATTACACTTAACGACGTTTAACAAAATAATCTACGTCGGTAATTATAAATCTACCGCCATCTTACTTTAATATAGACGACGAGAAAAGACGACGGTAGAACAGAAAACCGCCGTTGTTTCAGTTTCTTTAACAGTTTGGTCCTTTATCTTTCTGCAGGACTTGTACAGTTCAAAGCATTGACAATGTCTTCATCATATCTCCCAGCAAATACTGATTCGATTGCTCATGCTTTGGAGGCCATCTAAAGCCATTTCTATTCTTTATCGCATTCTTGAAACCCATCTTCTTCTTCTGAAGCTCTACGGATAAAGGAAGAGGCTATCACAAATCTGACGGATCTTCTTAGCCAAGAAAATCAAGCAGATTTCCCTGAGAAGCGAACTTTCCTTCGACAGCGAGTGGAGGCTAGGCTTGCATCTCTTTTGATGGAAAGCAAGGAGTATTCAGAAGCACTAAGTGTCCTATCAGGCTTGATCAAGGAAGTGAGAAGGCTAGTTGACAAGCTTCTTCTTGTGGACATATATTTGATGCGAGTAAGCTCAATTTATCTTTGAGAAAGACATCCAAATTATTGTCTTTGAGACGTGAGAGACTGAGAGAGGAAGAACTTGGAACCCTAAATGTAAACCGAAAATGAATGAAAGCGACAAATTTATAGAATAAATTTTTAAAACCAACGGCGGTCCTTACAAAAAAAAACCGCCGTTTAAATTGTAAAATCAACGTCGGTATGATCGACGTATATTACAGAAATCCACGTCAGTACATTAATAAAAACGACGTGTTAAATAATCTACCATGACGCGAGTTATTACTTATGTTCTTTAATTTTTGAGTTTACTACGACGGTACCTACAACACTACTGTCGTATTTATTTACCACGTCCGAAGTTAAATTTACCGTCGTATTTTGTAATTTATACGTCGTAGTTATATGTAACCGCCGTATTATTTTTTTGAAATGGTTTTATATGTAAGCAACTTTTCGTCTACCTGACATACACATGCGCTGTTTCCAAACCCGATTAAAAATTTCAATCTCCCAGAGAAAACTTTTAGACTTTTTTCCTTGTCAGAGCACTGTCAGAGTATCTCATCGTCTTCCTCTCGTCTTCTTCGTCGTCTCTGAACTTAAACATAATCTTCCTCTTGCTTTCATTGCACGCAAAAGGTAAGCTTTCATTTTCACTATTTTGGTTGCTGTTTTGCATGCTCATACGTTTTTTGTTTGAAAAATCTTTTTACCTTTTTTCTGGCCAAAATCATTTTACTTCTTTCCAAGTTCGATAAAATATACAGACAAAGAGGGAAAGTTTCCAACTTTGAAGACAACTACCTCAACTAAATAAGACGACGGTAGCTTCTTATTTACGTGGTTAAATATGTAGACTACGACGGTTCGTCAGTCGTTCTAGCGTCGTCTGAAAATTGACAAAGTTGTTTTTAAAATTATAGTTTCTTTTTTGGCTTGCTTGTTTAATTGCAGGTTTGATTTCTCTGAACAATGGTTTTTGTTTTTCCCTAATTTGATAAAATATAAAGAAAAAGAAAGTAGGGTTGGTATCTAATATAGATGACAGTATCTTATTGTTTTACGTCGTGTGAATGTTAATACCACGACGTCATATTAAAATACCGTCGTCTATATAAGATTCCAAAACTTTCTTTCTTGGCCTTGTATTTTATCAAATTAGAAAACAAAAACCATGGTTCAGAAAAATCAAATCTGCAATCAAACATTCACAGAGAAAGAAAGAAGGGTTTTGGATCCTTATATAGACGACGGTATATTACTACTGACGTCGTGTGAACATCAATACCACGACATTATATAAATATTTCGTCGTTTATAGTTAATTATCACGTCGTTTATAGTTAATTATTTCGTCGTTGTTTAATTACCTTGGTTTTAAACATTTATTACGTCTGAGATTATTTCATTGCGTCGTTTAAAATCATATCATACGTCGTATTTTATTAATAACCGTCGTTTGTGTTCTTAATCTTTTCCTAAAATATTTTCACTTGCAGTTTTGTCTGTAAAAATGGTTTCTCACCAAGACCAAAGTAAGGATTCTGGCTCCAAGAAAAATGGAGGTAAGGAGCTTGGAATGGTACCTCCTCAAGTGAAGCCTTCGAAGAAGATGAAGTTTGCTTCATCATCTGCTGAGACAGAACCAACCAGCACGACAACAATCTCTGATGATTCAAAGTCTGGTCGAGGTATGAGCACAATGCCTCGTGTTGTGAAGAGAAAACTTCAGAAACTGAGGCCAATTGTTGAGTACAATAAAAGGGGGAAAGGAATTGGCCAAGCACATAGTGAGATGCAGTCCTACATTGGTGTGTTGGCACGTTCCAGAGTTCCACTTGTGGACATGAAATGGGCTCAAATCCCCAAGGATATAAAGGAGCAGATTTGGGAAGCAGTTGACATTGCTTTTGTGGTAGGTCAAGGGGGCAAGAACTCTGTGTTAGCTTCTGCTGCCAAGAAATGGAAGGATTTCAAGTCTACACTAACGAGGCATTATATCCTTCCATACACCAATGACAGGGAGAGATTAAGCCAACCCCCTGAAACATATAAATTCATAGAGAAAGCACAATGGGATGCCTTTGTAGCTTCAAGGTTATCCAAAGATTTTGAGTCTGTGCATTCTCAACATGCACAGATTAGGGAGAAACTTGAGTACAATCATCGATTGTCTCGAAAAGGATATGCTGGTTTGGAGGATCAATTGGAGGAAACCATGCCTGGGGTAGAAATTGATCGATCTACCTTATGGAAGAGAGCTAGACAGGACAAACATGGTAACATCCCGGATCCAAATGTGGCAGAGAAAGCAAAATTAATTGTAAGCCTACTCACTCTGTTTTAAATTTTTAGTAAACTGTGAATAATTCTTATTACGTCTTATGTTATATTTTACGTCGTGTGAATGATATTACCACGTCGAAATTTTTTAAAAAACGTCGTTAAAGGTCTAAATCAGGAATCACTACTCTGTTTTCTGTAAATAAAGCATAAGACGTCGGTGGTTTATTCATTTCGTCGTTTTAAAAACTAACCACATCGGTATAACTACCGTCGTGATAAATTATAATAACGTCGATTTATATGTTATTACGTCGTTTGTATATAAATAACCGTCGTCTGTTTTTGTTCTTACTTTTTTATATATCTTTGTTTTAGGATGAATTGCAAAAACAAATCTCGGAAGGCAAAGTCACTGTATCTGGCAGCAATGATGTGCTGACCATGGCTTTGGGCCCCGAGCATCCAGGCAGAGTGAGAGGAGTAGGTGCTGGGATCTCACCAAGGCAATATTTCAATTTACCCAAACCACAGAGAGTGAGCTTTGACGACCGTTTGAAGGACAGTTTAAGAGTTCTCCTTCAAGAAGAGACTAAAAAGATGGAAGCTAAGGCAAGGAAAGAGGCTTTAAGGATGGAGGCTAGGACGAAACAATTGGTAGAGGCTGAGAGGGAGCATTTCCTGAGTCAGCTTTCCCAATTAATTCCCAATTTTGATCCAAGCATGCTTAAACCCAGAATTAGCCAAAGTCCCAAAACTCCAATGTCTGACAAAGCAAGCTGCTCTGGAGGTGATGTGAGATCCCTACATTTAGAGGATGATACTGCCAAAAATAGGAAACATCAGGAAGAAAAGGTAACATATCTGAACTTTGAATTCTCTGTTTTTTAAAAAAAAATTAGACGTCGTTATAAGAAAAGCATGACGACAAGGTATGTTCACATAACTTTGCCTTTTTTATTTGTTTTTCAAAATTTCAGACGTCGATATTTTTATTTAATCCGTCGTTTGTTTAAAACTTAGACGGCGGACTTTTTTTAAGACGTAATAAAATATTTAAACGACGGTTTTTGCACCGTCATTTAAATGGTTTCAGACGACGCTTTATTCATAAAACCGTCGTCTTTATTGAATTACCACGACAGTTTTTTTACCGTCGTTTAAATACTTTTAAGACGACGTTTTATTCCTTAAACCGTCGTCTTTATTGAATTACCACGTCATTTTTTTTATTTCTTTAAACAGGTTATTGAAGTTGGTGCTTATTCAAATATGGAGGCGCCATCTTCTTTAAAAACCCTTTGTCGTTTTGTGGAAACGACACTCCTGCCTGAGGATAAGACACTCCAATTTACAATTGATAAGGAGGTGTTTGGTGGTGAGCGCGATATCGTTGTCTATTTCAGTACGTCGTGTGAAAATTTTATAATACGTCGTTTGTTATACATACCGGTCGTGTGTTTTTTATATATATGAGGTTTCATTCTAAAATAATACGTCGTTGGTTTATTTATTGCGTCGTCTTAACTAACTAACCACGTCGTTAGTATGTACCGTCGTGATAAATATATTATAACGTCGTTGTCTATTTCAGTACGTCGTGTGAAATTTTATAATACGTCGTTTTGTTATACATAACTGTCGTGTGTTTTTTTGTGCTGACTTGTTTATATTATTTTATATATTTAGATACTTACACGATGTTTTGAAACGAGCAAATATGTGCAGCATGGTTGGCTTTATCGACCCTGCTACAGTTAGTGCCAGCTCTGGCACAATAGCTGACAGATCACGCCTACTAGCAGCTCGACTTCAGAAGACTGATGGTGAACAGATTTTCCTGATGCCTTACAATCCAGGGTTAGTCTCCTTAACAGGATTTTGTTTTTATGATTTTCAATAAATGACAGCGTATAAACTAACCACGTCGGTGTTTTATTTTATTGAGTCGTTTGAAACTACTAACCACGTCGGTAGTTATTTATCGTCGTGATAAATGTATAATGTCGTCGATTGCTACTTTATTTCGTCGTGTGAAATATTATAATACGTCGTTTTTGTAAATAACTGTCGTTTTTATATTAATTTTGTGCAGCCGTCATTGGATCTTGCTGATTGTAAGAGCAAAGAGAGAAACCGTCTATTTTCTGGATTCTCTGCTAGGAAATCGTGTGGTCGATGAAGAGGCCAAAAACATTGTGAACAGTGCTATAAAAATTTATAATTCTCACATAGCTAGACCAGGCCGTAAGGCAGTCATTTGGAAAACTCTGTCAGGCACACCAAAGCAACCTAGCAGTGTCGAATGCGGGTATTATGTGATGCGCTTCATGAGGGACATCATCATGGATCCTTCCTTGGGGTTTGAGAAGAAGGTAAGAAGAAATTACCTTCATACATTTTACGTCGTTTTTTGTATTATCAACGACGGTCATGTAAAATTACCGTCGTTGAATAGATATAGTACGTCGGTTATGAAAAATATCGTCGTCTGTGATTTAATTTCTTTTTATTTATAAACCCTAATAGTCATTGTTTATGCAGTATGCCAAGGGAAAACAGGAAGCGCCATACCCCCAAGAAGCAATTGATGAAGTCCGGAATGAATGGGCAGAGTTTGTTTGCCTTCACCTGGAATAGGGGAATTATTGAACACTTGATATTTATGTATAATGTACAAATTTTGTCTATAATATATAATGTAAAAATTTGTTGAGGTTTTCTTAAATTAAAAAAAAAATAAACATACAAATTGCGTAACCGACGTGTAATACTTTTCTAACGACCTAATAAAGTCAAAAACCGTCGTTTTTTGTTGTTTCGTTTTAAACAAATCCGACGTAGAAGGATATTTAGACGACGTTCTTTGAACAATTGAGTCGTTTATGGTTTACAACGTCTTCAATTTCTTAAGGGTTCAGGGTAGTACTTTGTAACGACAGCGGTTAAGTCGTGAAATATATATTTTACGTCGGATAGTTAAATATCCGCCATGGTTTCTCATTTAAACGACGTCATTTTAACAACTTAGTCGTCTATTACAGTTTACAACGTCTACAATTTATTAACACCGACGTGGTTTGTTGTTGTGATAAGAATATTTTATTATTTTTATATCAAAATATTCAAAATAAATTTAAAATAAATCAGAAAAATGCAAGTCAACTCCTATGAAGTCATTGATATATTTTCTTCCCCCTAAACCTTCAAAAAAATTCATTTTGAATAACAAAAATTTAAAATGACCATCCAAAACAAAATTGTTTTGATGAGTCATAAAATAACTTCTAGTTTTATGGTTTAGGGTTTAGAGTCTAGGGTTTAGAGATTAGGGTTGTTATTTATTGGGGTTTATTTTTAAAGTATAATTTTTGGGTAGTCTAGGGTATATATTAGGCTGTAAAACCATAAACCCTTTTATAAACTTAATTTTTAAAATTATATAATTTAGTTTTAAGGGTATTAATTGTTAACGACGGTGGTTGAGTCGTGGAATACATATATTACGTCGTGCAGTAAAATATCCGACATGGTTTCCACTTTAAACGACGTCATTTTAATATGTAAGTCGTCTATTATAATTTACAACGTTTTCAATTTCTTAACCCCGACGTGGTTTTTCAGTCGTCTTTATATCAAAATATTCAAAATAAATTTAAAATTAATCCGAAAAATGAAGCGTCAAAATAAACGGCGTTACGTTCAGTGTTTCCGTCGTGGAATATTACATTTACGTCGGTTCTTGTAGAACTTTCGTCATGATTTTTCTTTCGACGTTTTAAAGAGCGCGCGCTCTAAAAATTTTCGCGCGCCCTAAATTTTTTTATATTTGGCTCTTATTCTTATACTTCTAACCCTGAACCCTAAAATTTTCAGATTTCGCGCAACATAACATTCGCTCTCTCACTTCTGCTCTAATTAAAAGTTGCACTCTCCAGGCTCCGTCGAATCTGTGAGCTCGTCCAACCTGTAAGTACAAACCCTATCTTCCCCTTGTAAATTCATTGAATGATATTAGGTTGTTTTGTTAAAGGGTTTTCGGTATATGCTTTGCGATCTGTTAATAATGTGCTTATAGGTATGGGTTCATGAATTTTCTGTTTAATGGGTTCATGGATTTTCTGTTTAATGGGTTCATGGATTACATTATCTGTTATGTTGAATTGGGAATGGATTTAATTTTGTCGGATCTTTTAATCACCCTATGTTATGTTGAATTGGGAATGGATTTATTGTTTTCATGCTTGGTTTCATGTATATGTTGGTTTCTTGCTTGGTTTCATATATATGTTGTGTTCTTAATGGGTTTTGGGTTCTTGAAAATAAACTGAGACACGACGCCTTTTTAGGCATACGACGACGATTACACGACGGTTTATGAAAAAACCGTCGTTGTATTACTTATACACGACGCTTTTTTCATAAACCGTCGTTTGTATTACTTATATTAGACGACGTCTGTTGAAAATCCGTCGTCTATATATGCCAAATACGTCTGTTTTTGTTTAAAACCCGTCGTCTCTGTTGTGTATTACTTGCTATTAGATCTTTGTATAATCTGCTATAGTGATGGTCATTGCCTGTATTTTCACTTTATTATAGATAATAGGTTATAGTGTCGGAGATGGATAAGTCATGGATGCACTCGGATAGAAGATCGAAGGCATATGAGTTTGGGGTGGAAGCATTTTTGAACTTTGCTGTAGAAAATCTTCTAACTACAACACATATCCGTTGTCCATGACAAGATCAAATAAAGGTGTACTTTTGCTGGAAATCAACACAAAAAGACACAGATCACCAACTTCCAAATGATTGTCACGCACAACGTCCATCCAACCACGCCTGAATCTGGGCCTTCCTTTGCTCAAACCAACAGACCAAGTTCTCCCATTCGAAACTTGAAGGATGACTTCACAGGAATGCTTAATACTAGGAGATAGCTTGTAAAACTTATCTCCTAGTATTAAGCATTCCTGTGAGGTCATCCTTCAGATTCGAATGGGGAGAAACTTGGCTGTTGGTTTAAGCAACGGAAGGACCCAGAATTCGGCGTGGTTT